>NW_008794544.1:77361-110108 GCF_000699145.1 Aptenodytes forsteri | reverse complement strand
AAAACTCTCTTTTTTTTTTTTTTTTGTGTTCCAGCCAAAGCTCTCTGTTCAGCCAGGACTGTCTTCTTCCCCTCCGGCTCATCTTTTAGTGCATGGGGATGGTCTGCTCCTGTGCCTTTAAGATTTCCTTCTTGAAGAATGTCTAGCCGTCCTGGACTCCTCTGCCCTTCAGGACTGCCTCCCAAGGGACTCTCTCAACCAGTCTCCCAAACAGGCCAAAGTCTGCCCTCCAGAAGTCCAAGGTGGCAGTTCTGCTGACCCCCCTCCTTACTTCTCCAAGAATCGAAAATGCTATCATTTCATGATCTCTGTGCCAAAGATGGGCTCCAACCATCATATCACCCACAAGTCCTTCTCTGTTCACAAACAACAGGTCCAGCAGGGTGCCTTCCCTAGTTGGCAATCATGTTGCTTTTAAATCTAGTTTGAATACAAGCTTCAGCTGATGTCTCTGGTACTGTATCACTTTCCTTATATCTAGTCTAGTTTACAGCTGTTTTGACAGTGCATGGACTGAGAATATGCCAGTACGTACTTTTACATATTGCAGTTCAAAAAGGTTGCAGTTGAGTAAAAAATTAGACTGTAACCTAAATCCTTTTTTTTCTGCTGAAGTCAGAGTGAAGATATGCAGGTGTTTAAGAACTTTGTTAAAGCAAAAACATGCTTTTAGGTTTGTTTTTTTTTTTATTTTCATCAAACTAAGTATACAAACATGAAGCAAATTAGTGTCAGATTTGGTACTGTGAAGTGATAGGCACTTTTTGTGAAGTACTTTTGAACTATAAATGCTAATGTCCTCAGGCTCTTCTCTGGTCAATAGAGAGAAAAAAAGTTCTCGGAGCACCTGAATTAAGGTTTCCTAGCATCACATTCCCTCCCCAAAAAACCACAAACCCCACAATGCTTCCAATGACTGTAAAGGATATCTGGCAAAATAGCTATACCTGACTACAGGCATTAAAAAAATGCCTCCTAGGTTCTTTCATTTTTTTACTGAAATCACTAGGAGTGAAAGACACACAATAACTTTCTGGATAATTGGACTGCATAACAGGTTGGGACCTTTACCCACTTCATAAAAGGAGGTTGTGACTAGAGGAAATCTCATGGTATCAACTGGTAGTAACTGAGCATCTTGCAAGGTAAAGCTTGAAAGGCAGTGTTTTCTTAAAAGTAGAATTATACATTACCTGAGTTATTCATTTCTGTCCGTGAATAATCAGGAAGGAGAGCTGTGAAAAATACAAAGCATTTGACTGATAATGTAAAAATAGGTTGCAGAATTTTTCCTCAAATTGTGGGTCTCGTTAACTAAGCATAATTATATTATAGGTCTATTAAGAATAATTTTCTTTTTCATGAAAATTTAATTTTGAAAGAGAGCTATGGAAACTTGCTTGAAATTTTGGCAAGTTGCAACATGGAAGTCCATGTATGGAAATAAATTCTTCTCAAAATGATAGACTGTGTCAATTTTTTTTTTAAACAGCCCTCATTTTCCTTTAATAAAGTTAATAAGATTAAATATTTTGTACTGGTATATGTTAACATTTTTTTAATTAGAGAAGTCTGTATGTTTTCAAGGTTATGTCCATATTGTCTTATGATAGCGGCATTGAAATCACTTTGGTTTTACTTTTGTACAAAAAAAATTGTCCACATTGTATAGAAAGCTACCTATTCATGCATTGTTTTAAGCATTTCTTTGGTTCTAAAATACATGTTTGGATGGTTCTAAAATCAAATATTGGCATTCCTGGGAAACGAGATTCTGATTCTTGTCCAGTTCTGGTAGTTTGTAAATTGTAAGAATTTTCTATATCTCCTGTTAAAGCTAGACAATTTGCTTAACTAATAGTTACCTTTCAAGATTATTTAAATTGCCACAGTCAGCCAACAGTGAAGATTTCTTTGGAGAGCAAAGTTGAACAGAAACCATGTGATGACAGACTGGAAGAGAGGCAAAACCATTTGAGGATTTTCTGTTGTATTTTGTAAATAAAAGACTGCTTCTGAACCCTGTAATGCTGAGTGCAAAACAGGTTTATGGTAAAGGCAAAAGAAGGAACCTGACCACAAAGAGGACTCACAATGGTTAAGGACAGGTTTGTGTACCTTTACTTAAGGTCTCATTTTAGGCATTCTTCACCACTTCTCTAACCCCTGATGGAAAAGGTCACCCAATAGTTACTGTGCTTCTTTGGGAAGAGAAAATGAATACATTGTTTGGCGGGATTCCTTCATAAAATATGGAGAGTGTTTTAAACTATGTCAGCTATTCAACTACCAATAAAATACTCCCAAGCATTGCATTTGCAGGGCCTTCTAAGAGATTCCTTCATCCCTTTTCATAAATGGATACCCCAAGAACATGAGTTTCTAACTCCTCTCTAATCTATAGGCTTTTCTTTCTCCTTTTCCATCAAAGTGCATATTCTGATTAAAAAAAAAAAAAAAGCTCATACTAGAAGTAGATATAATTTATACCAGTTTTCACATGTATAATGAGTACAGAATATTCAGAAATAGGGATCCACAACTTTATGGGAAAATATATATATACATATATATTTAATTTCCATTTAGAAAAAGCACCCAGACAAACTGAAATGCTGAAATTGTTCTCTTTGGAATTTTTTGCTTCAATATGAATGAAAGGTTTCCTGGAGGATTGTATTTTTGAGTACACATCAGTGTTTGGTGGGTCTTGGATTGAAAAATAAATGTTCTTTGCAATTTGCAGATACTGTTTATACTGTTGTTGAGCTGGTTTCCATGAAGTATATCTCATGGTCACATTTGGAAGATAATCGGATCAAGAACATTAGTGATGAAATAATGTAACAAAATATTTCCCTGAGCACACAGATAGCCTTTAGATGAATGCGGAGTATACCTGCTGTAAAGTTAGTTTTCCAACAAAAATCCACAACAGGAAATGCTACACCTGATGTTAGTTAACATCATCCATATAGTTACTTGTGTAACTGTGAATTTTGAAAATCTGAAATTAAGTTGGTGGTGTAGGACACATCAGGGTCAAACTGCATTACATGACCTTTATAGAATAGTGAATTATACTGCTACTTCTACTGCACTTTTTTTCTCTTGCATTTTATTTTTGGAAATCAAATAATATTACTTCCTTGTTTCTGACAGGGCATCTTAAAATACAACATGTTTTGCATAATGAGTAGCTATAATTGATTTCTTAGTTGAATATGAGAGACAGGACTGTGCTTGCCTTCTATGAAGCTACTTCCCAGAAAACCTTGGCTGGTGAAGGAAAGGAATAGATTTTATTAGATTGTTTGATAGCACACCTATCACTCTTTCTGACTGAAAGTCATTTTCATTTGCAATGAGCAATTTCAGTTACATGGTGCAGTTACAGTTGAGTTCCTTTGCTAGTCCAGTGTGCAGCAGCACTCAATGTTCTTTAAAGATATATGCTGTAGTGAAAGAGGCAGATTTAGTAAGACAAGACATTTTTCCTCTGTGGGCTTTGTGATACATAAAAGTCTTGTCAGTTTGACATTTGCTACCTTTGCTTTATGATTTTTCCTTATTTTCCTCTTCTGTACCTATGCTATCATTATCATCCTAGTTGAATGGTTCTTACTGCAAAGTAAGGTCAGAAGGGAGAGCTATATGTTGCCGCACTGCTCTGCTTTTTACCAGATGATAGGAAAAAAATCAGCAGGGGAGGGAGTATTTTTATTGTGTTTTGGTTACTGCAATACAGTTGAGACATGTTAGCCATCTTCTGTATAATCTTACTTCCAGTCACTGCTCAATGTACATTTCTAAATGTCAAACACAGACATTTATTACCTTGTTATAAATCCTCTTACAATTCAAGAAAAAAATAAAACATTTGTAGCATCAAATGCTCAGTTATCAGTAGTTGGAGGAGCCTTTAGCAATCCAAAACTCTCTGTGCCCAAAGGAAACTATTTAACCTGTCAGTGTGATCGAGCAAAAAAAACATCCCTATCACTAAGGTTCTGAGATTAGCTCACAGACTTTGAGCTGTTGGCTAGATATACTTGTTATTTATCATATAGCTTGACTGCAGCCATGAAATAAATTTCGTAAGCAAATTCAATGTAATTTAAGAGTTTGTCTCAATCCAGCAACAATTTCCAGTGTCGTTGCTGTAAATTCAATTTTGCAAGAAATGTTATTTGCTTAATCACAGAAATTTGCAGCAAAAGAGTTATTATTTTTGCTCATTATAAATAGTCAGTTATGGAGACGTTTCATACTGAAATGTCCAAGAACATTATTTACATAACTGTAATCAAAGAGAACAATATTCAAAAAGCCATCATGGGTAAAACTATAGGCAAATGCAGCCAGTGAGGTGTTTATTCATCCTTATATATGAAAGTTGTTTTGACTTTGTCATTAGATTATTTAATCAACACATTTTACATCTTTGTAATGCTTAGTGCAAGTCAATCACAACCAAAACATGTCACTGGAGTGTAATCTAAAATAGAAAACTGTATGTATATCAAACTGCTTTCCACTTAAAGACTTTGACGTGGACAAATTTGAACTGAGTCCCCACTTAGCTCTTGGGACGTGACATTTTGCAACTTTGCAGCCTGTTAAGCTCACAGGATTGGAAACAAACACAGAGAAATAATGTGGAAAGGATGACAGAATGTGAAGTGTAAATATAAACACTCTCAAGTCTCCCAAAGGCACTAGGAGATGTGAACTTACTAACCGTCTGAGTTAATCAAATGTTAAATTTAAGGAGCAGAACAGAAGTGAATACATTTTTCACCTCCATTTAACTAAAACGGTTACACAATTTTAATGAGACATCCATGTGAATAGCTGACAAAACCATGTAATGTTGTATAGTAATTTACCAATACCTATAAAATGTTGCAGTCCCTTGTGAACCGAAATATATTTTAGAAGACTATAACACATAAAAACTGTAGATTTAGTTTAAAGTCACTACCCATGGGTTGAAAAATTCTCACCAGGGGCCTATAAAAAAGGACAATCTATCCCATTCTCTTTTTCAGTAATTTTCTTCTATGCACTTCAGCCCTATTCAAATAAATATTGGATATTGGAGTCAACGTCGAGAGTTATTGCTTGGTCTATATTATATACAACAAGCTCCTTTCAGTGGGAGCTTTTTCATTGCAAGGATTGGAAGACACATTCCATTTTGTATATGTTTACATATTTCACTGTGTTATTATTATTCTTTCTCATTAAATCTTATCTACGTAAGCAATGAGAGATAAAAGCATTTATTTCTATTGTTAAGTATGCACTGAAAAAACCTACTCATTATGTATAACACCACCTTGCACACTACTTAAGGAACATTACCTGTGTGCGATACCACTTGTTTGTCTCACAGGACTGCATTTACAAATAATGAAAGACTAAATGTCTTGCCCAAGGCTGGGCAGAACTACAGGCGGTCAAAATTATTTTTCAACATTTATTGTCATTATTGCAATTTATCTTCCTGCAGGACTCCAGAGTGGAAGGTTTGTCTAACTCACCATAAAAAAAAGGTGTATTAGACTGTTCTTCTGTTATGCACTAAAACTTCTGTTTTGCTTTCTGTTGCTTCAAATAAGTAGATCCCAAAGTCCTGGTGATTTTTTATTCAATTCCAAAGCCACTGCAAATAATTTTTTTTCAAAGCAATGAAAAAAGTTGACCTATAGTTGCTTGACTTTTGTACCCCTGTGTGTTTGGGGTGCTTGGACCAAGATATTTCTGATTCATATTGCTAAACCTCAGCCTGCTTTTTCTCAGCGAAGAGTCTTTATATAGAACCAGAAACTGATAAAATCAGTCTTAGTTCATGGTGTGGGCTTATCTATGGGCACATGTCATCCTTCAACCTGAACTGAGTTCACTCACTTCTTCAGTCCACTGTTGTCATTGTGTCCTGGAATTATTTACTCCTGAGACCTTCTGGACCATATCTTCTCTCATTTTTAAGTATAAATATGGTTATGAATACTGGTTATGAATGGAGGCTAGTATCCTTCCTTCTACAACTGTTCCAAACAGCTCTTATATGACATCCCTTCTGTGTTGATGTTCAATTTCATAGTAAAATCTACTATTTAGAAATATTCAGGGGTAATTATTAAAAATTAAATCTCTAAAGGCACAACTCTATAGCAGCTTTTGAGATTTCAACATTCGTTTAATTTTTCACTGGAATGAAAAAAGCATATTCCAGGGTGTAGGAACTGTGCTGTAGGAACTTCTATGCTTGTTACTACTGGTCAAAGTTATGTACCAAAAAGAACATCCTGAAGAAAACTTGAAGGAAATGAATAAATTTCACCAAAAATATCTGCCCCTGAGGAAAATAAATTTTTTGTCAAGAGAATTCTGAACAGCCTTACTCAGAATAGTCCACAATGTAGAAACGTACTTCCCTCAATCTGTTTCTTTGTTTTTCCCAGTTAAACTGTTGTTCTAAAGTGATGGTCTTTATCTTGGCACATCTCATGAAACATTATTTATTAATGCAATCAACAGGCATTTCTGCACCTCAGAGAGCTGCTATCTGTTCAGAATTACTATTTTTCCCCTTCCTTATGGCTCCCCCCAGCTGAAACACACACACAGACACACACACACAATTTTGTATATTTATAAATTGAGGAGTCTAAAACTTACAGAACTTTTGAAACAAAAGCAGAATTATAATGGAAACAATTTTTGCAATCTTCTTGCCTGTACTGATAATGGATCAATACCAAATTCAATACATGATTTCATTTCTTCTGCAGACAAATTATACTTGTCAGTTTTAGTAAGTGAAGAGAGAAAAGTGAAAGCTCATGACTGGAGAAATGCAATTCAAAAATAACTTCTTAAGTTAAATCTTATACTGAATTGATATTTGTGCCAATAAGGGAAGATTTAAATTGAAAAGTGAAGGGTTGACAACATGTCTTTAAATTGACTAATTCTCTTTTAGTATCAGATCAATGAAACGTGTATTAAGGATGCATACCTATTGTGCAAAAGAAGCCCTACTTCAACTGTGCATGGACGTCATGGAGTTTGTTGCACAACAAGTCGAAGGCACTGGATCTTAGAAAAAGAAATGAATCTCATAAATATTGTATAATTGCAAGTATGCTATAATCTATTCCAAAGTTAAAAGGTGTCACAAACAAAACCACTATGTTCACCATTACACTGAATTTTTTTGCTTCTTATTCTAAACACTATGTCACATTTCTAATTGCATTTTCCACAATTTATTTCCTTTGTCTGTCCTACCAAATTCATTCAACGTCAGTGTTATTATGCCACAGTAAACAATGTGAACTTAAATTATTGCATTTATTCATACTTATACTCCCTACAAATCGCTGAAGTAGTAAATTTAAAAACATAAATGTCTTTTTTCAACAGTTTGGGCTTTTTGTTCTCATTATAAATTGCAAGAAGAAAACACAGTGTTCCTTATTTAGCTAAGTCATGAAGAATAAAATCTCCACAAATTATTCATTGTATATTCTTTCATAGAAAGCTGTATCTAACAAGACAGATGGTGTTTCCCCTGATTCAGAAGGTCTAATAAATATTATTTGTATCATATTAGCATGATACAAGCAGGTAGACTGAATCTGTCATAGAGAAAATACAATGGTGCCTGATATTTTCTACTCATGTGCAAATATCCTTTCCCCAGTGAAGCTCCTGTGCATTTGAGTAAGAAATAAATGTTCTTTAATGTGAATGACACCTGTCTAATCACAAGATGAGGGAGACTGATATTGTAGAAAGATCTGTCCAACAGTAATTTTAAATTTTAGTCAAGAAGAGTATTCAAAAACTGTGCATCATGAAAGAAAAATAAAACAAAACAAGTGTTGTATAAGAAAATAATGTTAACAGTGGTAGCTTTAGGTATTTTCCTGAAAAGGGAAATAAAATTGTTCTGAGTAGTATTGTCACATTTTCTGTTTTGATTGAAGTAGACATAGCACATATTAATTAGCCAACTGGGAAATCTCAAAATTGAAGCTTAGAAGAGAAAAGAAGCTCTTTCTCATGGTGGATTTCAGTAGTTTGAAATGTTTTATGATGAAGTATCACCCTCCAAAATGTCTTCTGAACGCAAAAGCCATGGGTTATCCATTTTAGAATGGTTTGCTAGGCTGCTTACCTCTGAGCTGAAGACCTGGACAGATCAGCAAAAAGATAAACACCAGGATGATTTGAGCAGACCAGTTTTAAAACAGGGGTGTTTTTGTGGGGAAATATTTTGTTTTTTACAGATTCCCATGGAAGACTCTTCTGTTGGAAGTTGTCCAGCAAGCTGTACTCCAAGCTTCCTTTTGGATGGGAAATGCTCACTTGTGTTTCCAGTACTGTCACTCAGGAATCAGTTCTTGGGTCTACACTATTGATAATTTTTCTCAGGCAGCTGATAGTGCCATAAAAAATATTACTCATAAAATTGCAGGAAGAGGTAAATCATTGAGAGGACAGGTCCCACTGACTCATAGTGTTTGACTCAGTAAGCTGAAAGCAGGAAAATGATACATTTTTCTTTTCCTTAAATGAGGATGTCTTTGTTGACTTAAACAACATCATGTCCACACAGATGTATTTTTACTACTTCAGAGTCCTCTGTTCCGGCTATCTGTGCTGATACTGTATTGCTGTCCCATGAGAAAGGATTAGGACATCTTCTGGGATAAGCGCGCTTTATTTTGAGAAGTAATGATGCTGGAAAACCCTCTGAGGGCTGGGTTATAAAGAATGGTCATGTATGTTAACCAGCAGCATAGCATTAAGGGTGAGGTTTCCTGAGAAGACTGCTCTTATGCAAAGGCACAGGCTGCTAGAAGAGGCTTGAGCAGCTGGTACCTCCATCTGCACAGCCCCACCACTTCCTTTGCACTGCCTGGACTGTGCTTATCTGCTCAGTGAGGTCATGCACTAAGTGGGCACAAAAGTAATCTGACCCCCTCAGTATGTTTTTTGCTGGTTTAGTTACCTGAAAAGCTCACCAAAGCGTCAGCCAAGAAGCAGAACTCAGGAAAGAAAGGAGGAGGAACCATCCCTTCTGGCAGAAGCCAGCTATTAGATTGGTTCAGACATCTTGAAAGAACTTTTAAAATCAGCTTAAGTCAACATAAGCTGATGCTGTTTTCAAATAAATGTTTCAGCCCTCCTTTCTGCCACTGGCTGGCTGCCTGTATTTAGCCATTCTTCTGCCTAAGCAAGGATCTACAGAACCACACAGATTTTCTGGGAAACATATGCCTAAGCAAGGATCTACAGAACCACACAGTAGATTTTCTGGGAAACATACACTTTAAGCCAACTGTAGACTTTAGAACACATTACTTGATTTTACCAGGATTATTTCACTAAAAATATTCATCACATAGCTGCACAAACATTTGTGCCAACAAAAATGAGATGATGTGGGAAGAAATGTCTAGGAAGAACTTCTTCAACAGCAGGTCTAATTTATGCTGTACTAGTCTAAACTGCAGTTTAAGCATAAAGCTAAATAGGCTAATGCAGCCATAGACCATTTAAACAAGGTATTCTTAAATAGGAGGGCTATGTGCATAGCTCTGCAATATTTTGTCCAATTCAATTTGAGAAAGAAGTTGCAGCAACAGTGGGGACAGAGAAAGAAGTTCTGAGACATTAAAGAACAAGGAAACTTGATGAATATTATGTGACCAAGTGAGTTTGGTCTCTTTATTTTTAGTAAAAAGAAGACAAGAAATGACTTGATTGTAGTTGGCATACATCACACATAAATGCAGATTTGACTTTTCTTAACATTTGAGTGTTTGACTTTTAACCTCAATATTCTCTTAAAGCATAAACTTTTGTGTGTGCATACAGGGTATTCTCAATATCTTTTTTGTTATATTAATTTTTTTCAACTGAATCACTCAGGTCCACTTCTGTACGTAAAATGTTTCCTTATTCATGTAGTTAAAAAAGTTATATCTATGATTGGATTTACATGCAAGATCATTGCATATTATCAACAAAAAGAAACTTAAACTGTTTTAATCACTTCAGGAATAAACAGAGGTCTAGCTTGTTAAATGGAATCAGAATGTGAGTAGTAAGCAAAATACTTTCCAGTCCCATATTTTTCTTACATTTAAATAAAGATGTTGGAGAGGTAAAGCACACACCACAAATAATAATTTAAAATAATAATAATATTTAAAATACTTCAGGAATCTTTCAAGTGTTTTCACTTTGAGGAGGAGTATCAAAGATGGTTCTTTGATAGCTTTGGTCATTTCAGTATCTTAACTGATATACAAACCTGTTTTTTGTAACATCCCAAACTGTATCTCCACATCCTTTAACAATAGAAGGAAATATTTCTGCTCAATCAACTCCAAGTAATTGCCATAGTACAATATATAGGTTTTCTTCATCCTTGCATTGTCGTTAAAGATTCCTCACATATGCTTTATAATTTACAATTTAATAACACTCATGTCTTTCAGATTTTATATAATATCAAACAAAATACAGAATGCTAAAACAAGATGGATTTCTAGACTGTGGAAAAAATTCCAGACTATTCAATTACACCTGATTTGCAAAGTAAAGTCTAATTCTTCTCTTCAACACTTTCAATGTCTGTCATTGAACAAAAGATTATGTACAAGTTAATGAAAATGAACATTTCATTAGTAACAAACGGAACATAAGATATTATTCTCAGCATCATATTTAGAAATATAATTGTAGGTATTCCTAAAATCCAATAAAGACAAGTTTGCAATAACCTAAGGTTACCTATACATATATTATGTTTTTATTTATTTTACAGGTTTATTTTCTACAGAATATAAAAAGGAAAATTACACTATATTGTCCTTTTAAAATGAAGTATTGCTGGGAAAGAGAATGAATATATCAAGAACTGAAAGAACTGAATTAAAAAACTTTCTTTAAGTGCAGGTGGAAGAAATAAAACTGAAATGAGATCATAAATTGGTGTAACAGTCAAAGTGGAGAAAGAGCAAAAGAAATTCATACACCAAAATATAGCAGGAGACAAGCGACACCAGGTTGTTTGTTTATGTCTTTCATTGCTTTAAAAAACTAGAACAGGGACTTGCAAAACATTTTTTTAATGGACTTAAAATGTAGTTTAATTTAATGAACACATCTTCATTAAAAAACATTTTCTAATCAGGCTAACTAATCCAAAATTAGAAACTGTTATTTTCTTGAGGGTCTTAACTGATAAAGATTGTGGAAGCTATGATTTATCATCATCCTAAGGGCTAATATGGATGGTAAGAGAGCTGCATTCTGCATTCCCACCTGATAATACCATCCGAGAGAAGGAGGTAAGATAGAAGAAATATGAAGCTGCCTGAAAGTTGGGCATTTTCTTGTTTCTTTGTAATGTTGCCCAAAGACCAATGCACAGGCCACCAGCTAGTCAAACCTTTCTTATCCCCTTCAAGAAAAGCCTTCAAAACAAATCTACCAGATATAGTGTAAAAGTTGAAAAAATAAATGTGTTAAGCAGTACTACTTTTGAAGAAAATGCCTATCACATCTAGTCTAAGGACTTACAACATTCAGAACGGGATTGGATCAAGCAGTTTAAAGCTTCTTTCCTGCCCATGACAACCAAATGCAGTAGCTTTTCTCGTGTGTCATGGGCACCACGTTGGATTGAATATCTTTTATTAACTGTTTAGGATAGGAGACACTGCATAGACCAGACCGTGGTTATTACATGTGATATCCTTCCTTTTCTTAGCAGTGGCATGCAGCAGGGGAAAGAAAAGCAGCAGCAGTCACATGAATCATCAGCAAGCCTGAGGGAAAAATCAAAAAGGAAGTGAGACAGACGCTGTTCCTTCAGATCTTCTTTTCCTTGGGTTATGCTCTTTCCTTGTCCCTAAAAAGCCTTCTCTCTGCTTTATGCTTCTCCAAGATGCACTGTACCGAGAAGTAATGCATTTGCTTGTACATCTAATAACAAAAACTTGGTTTACCTCTACCAAAAACCTCTCAGGATCTCCAGTTCATAGACATTCTTAAAATGCTCTCAGAGTACAGGGCAGAATTAGCCTTTTCCCAAAGTTCAGCTGTGGACAGAACATTCTTTTAAAACATCTCCAGAAGTGGTGATAGCAACTCCATTTCATGTAATAACCTAAACTAGAGCACTCACTCAGGAATTGATTTATAAGGGTTTAATTCCCTTTACTTCCTGAGGAAATTCAGACTTGTACCATCCAGCAGTCCACAAAATGTTCCTATCATGGGGTTACCTTGAGGTTAAAGCACTCACCTTGAGGACTCAAGAGACAGAAAACAGGATTCATGAGTTGCAGTTCCTGTTAGGAGGACTATTCCTGTATTAAACTTTCAGCAGTTGCAGGTGAAACGTGTATACTAAAATTAAATTAAACATTCAGTGATTCACAGAAAGGCGATTAAAGATTCATTAGGCAAGAGACAGATGGAGAGAACTTCTGCGAGACCAAGTATGACTGTCACCTGGTGCGAGGCCACATTTGTAAGGAGAAAAACCTAACTTCTTTCTGCTCCCAGGCTGACTGTCCTAGTAACTAATCTCTTTTTTGGATGTTGATGGTTTGGAACAGTAGTACTATATAATGCATAAAACCAGCAGAAACTACTTTCTGAAATAAAATCTCTGTCAGGCAGCAGCAGGTATGAGGAAGGTGAGCGAGGAGCTGAGGGATGAGCTAGGCAGGCCAGGCACAGCAGATCTGCAGCAAAGTCCAGGAAAGGACTGAGGTGAAGGACTGGAGCTTGAATGCAGTTATACTGTGCCTCGCCTTGTATGTGGCTGATCCTAACCTTACGTTGTGGGCTTGACTTTCAGGTATGATCTGGTCTGCATCTGACCCTGGTCACCATCACTACCACTGGTCCTGCTTTGCTTTCCTTGTTGGACATGGTGGGATGGTGCCCTGCCAGCCCTGCACTCTCCTTGTGGCTCCCAACTTGCTGCTCCCCTCGGTGGAGCAGCCCCCCTCCTGCTGCTCCCCAGCAGTAAGCTCAGGGCCTGGACAGCATCATGTAACCTTTACACGTAATGCTGAATAAACTCCAAGGAAAGGGTAATAGCACTAAAATAATTTCAATAATAGATTTTGTTCATACAATCACATATATTAAATATTGAACTGAGCACAGCTTATTGGATATACGCAGAAAACCTTTCTTGGATTCTTCTCATGGGTGGCGTGGAACCAGTCTAAGTCTTGGTGGAACACTAAACAGACAGAACTTCATGTGACTGGTAGCTGCGCTGTTGGATGCTTGTGTCCTTGGTATGTCTGGAAAGAATAAATTCTTGAGAGAAGGCTTAATCATGTTGGCTTATCTTCTGTAACAAGAGAATTGAAAATTAAAAATAGATTTTGACCAAAGAGTGACTTAAGTAATGTATAGACATGAAGAGATATCTTTAAAAGTTAATTCAATTTTTCAATGTGTGTGACTTCTTTCATTCATAAAGCAAGTAAAACCTGTCTTTTTTCCTCCAGAAACTGGAAAAATGTAAAACCAACGCTACTATAAATTAAAGTAGAAAGAACAATTATATATCTAATTAAAATAATGTCCCTCATTTATCAATACTTAACATTTTTGCCCGTGGCTGTTACTATGCTAGGTGTACATTCATGTATTTGTCAGTGAGTGTGAAAACACAGGATCAGAACTACTCTGAGGTCAGTCACAGAAAGGAAATGGAGAACAATGATTGAGAAAGGGACCAAGCTTATTTCAAACTCTCTTGGTAAACTGTCCCTTGCCGTATGTGTCACCCAGGTTTTTCTCATGTATCTTGAAGTAAGATACATGTCATAACTAAAAGTGATCATGTTTATAAATGAAATTGGAGACTTCTGAGTGCTAAGATATATGAATGGTGGCCGAGAATGAATATAAAATGAGGACAGGGCCTGGCAGATGTCTTTGCCATAAATTAAGGGATGACTAAACCCACCACATTAGGTGATCAGTATAGAAAAGGCAAGAGTTATTTGTAAGAAGTCTGATAAGAGGGCTAAAATTGAATACTTGAAAAATTCCCATCCATAGACAGACATATTTTTAATGATCCTTTAAATTCAAAATTTTTGTAGGTGTACCTCATTTTCTTGCTTTGTAAATATGATAATAATATATTAGTAACTAAAAATAGAAGATATTACAACAAGAAGCAACTGAGTGAAAAACAAGTTTCATAATCATCAAAGAACTGAAGCTGTAATATGCAGTACTGTGAATTGCACATTATCTCTACAATAAAGTGATGTTTTGTGATGCCTCTTCTTCTTGATTAAAGGTCAAGCTTTCTGTAGCTTTAGTGAACATGACAGTTCAGAATGATTATTAAGTTCTACTGATAGTTCTTCTAAAAGCATTCCCATAGAAATATGCTGCTGTTGCAGCATGAGAACTGAGACTGTACCCCTCTGAGATGTGAATCAATGAACTTCTCTATTGTTTTCTTATTAGCCATAATGATTGCAGAAGTCAAAGTTCCCTTAACTTCAGTAGAGCCCATTGAAACATTCTGAGGGAAAAATACAGTGAAATCCTGTCATATGAAAATTTTGTTCATTCATATTAATCCACACATGCACATTCGCACACATGCACAAGTGCTGCTCCTACTTAAATCAATAAGATCTGGGTGAATAAAAGAGGGTAGATAAGAGGGTAGAATTTGAATTTAGTCTCACCTCAGCTGGAGTCTTTATAAGCTTTATGAAGGCTGCCTATAGGCTACAAACAGCAATTAAAAATCAAAAGGACTTGTAGACACTATGCTTTGTTATTCTGAAAACCTCTCAAACTTACACAGATTTTATAGTTTATATGATCATGCTCCTGTACCTGTGCTACAGAAGCCATGGCTGAAATCTTGGTATGAGACGGTCATTAATGGCCTGAGTTCAGAAGTAATATCTTTGTGCTTCTATCTGCAGGTTTCTAGTAATTTGGGTTATATCCGAATCAGCATGATATATTCATTATTATCATTATTATCTGCCAATAATATTCATTATTATCTGCCAGACATGTTCTCTATATAATATCTCCTTGCTTTATTCTATAAAACCTATAAATTATGGAAAAAAACCCACAGATAAACACAAAGGCAAAATACTTTCATTTGAAATATTTAAAAAATCTTCCCTGCTTAGACAAGTACAGGCTAAATGCATCTAGAAAATAATAATAAAAAGAAGATAATTGATTCAATAATGTGGGGAATTGGAAGAGGCAACAAAAATTATTAGGGTAAAGAAATCACTAAATAGAATATAATTTATTTCTGGAGAGTAGAAATCAAGAGTAAGAAAAACAATAATAAGCCTAATTTCGTCAATATTTAAGTCTTCCAAAATATATGGTTTATTGTTATGACAATGTTAAAATGAAAATATTCAATACAGCTTGATTATTTTTTCCGATTGCAGCATGTTGACCTGTATTGAGGAAAAGCACACTACTTTAGGTAGTATTTAGGTAGAGATGGGGGAAATGACCAACTAAAATATTGAACTCCGATAATTCCATTAGCATGCAATTCTAATGGATGTCTGACCAGACAAGCCCTTACTCATCTGAGTTGTACTTAGACACATGGGGTGACGTGGTGGTGGCCTGTCCCTCGCTGTTTTGCACTATCAGAAGTAGATTCACTGATGTAGTATGACTGCTCATAATCTTCCCAAGGAGTTATAAAACCTCTCCCTTTAGAAAAACTGATTTCGGTAAGAGGACTTTTGAGTAGAGAATATTCATATTAACAGGGCTACATTGCTGAGCCTTCATGCCAACAGGCCACAGTCAAAGATTTTTCTCTTTGTTTTTCATGTAACGAATGCAGTGCATCTAAAGTTGAGTTGCTTGTTATAGTTAAAACCGGAAAGAAAATCTTATACATCCTCTCGTACACCTCATAGTGCTCCTGTAGTGTTTTGGTCTTCATTCGTTTTAATGGTATATTCCATCATAACACTGTTTCTCTTATTGCCATGAGTTGAAACAAATCTAAGTGATTGCGCTTTGAGATTAGGTTAATTTGTTGCATTAAATATTCACGGTTCTGATCTACTTCTTAATATCAGAGTCACGAATGAGAGCAGCAGGAGCAGCAGGCGTTTGCTCACCCACCATTGCCTTCTCTTGAGTTCTCCACCCTACAGCTGCAGGTTTCTTTTTCTTCTTTAGGGTTGATTACTGATGTTATCACAAAGATAATGCTTGCTCCAGGGATAGTGCTCATCTACACCATAAATATAGTTTTTTACACATGAAGACAGCATTTTTCTCAAGCTGATAAGAAACATAATCCAGTCTTCTAAAATTAACATTCTGATTAGATGAAAAGCAGGGCAGGAGTGGGCATTTCAGTCATATTTGTTAGTTTTTAAACTCTTCAAATTCAGATGTTTGAACAAGGTGCAGAGCAGCCACAGTGTAGTCCTAATGTTACCCACACTGTATGTAGACAGCATGGCTGTCACAGCCCCAGAGGAAGAAATGTCCAGGTAACTGCCAGGGCTTGTCATAGCTTTGCTGTACACCATCGTTGTAGTCTACCAGCTGGGCTCCTCTAGCATGGAGCTGCTGCATGACTGGATAACGTGCACTATTGATGACAGTGCAGTCCCCATTATTTGATCTTTTGCTTATTTGTATGGAAATCTCCTATTAAAATTACCCTTTCACCATAAATACTTAACTAAACAAATGCAGTTTCTATCTCATACAACTGCCAGTGTGGAGATCATCTATGACTGTAAGGTGGGCCTGTTGCTAATGTATGTAAAAGTCAGCAACAAACCCCAAAGGTGGCAGGTTAGATAGTCAGCCTGGTGTTGTAAAGTGTTCTGAGAGCCAGTGATGAAGATGCTAAATAAATGGAACAGTCTTTATTAACTCATTAATTTCTTTAATGTCATGGAAGTTGTCTGTGATGTGGACAGAAAGTACCATTTAGAAATAAATATTTGCTTTCCTATGTTTCTGTTTTTAACTCTTTCATCATGGCCATTGCAGAGCAATTACAGAAGTATTACTTCAAAAATTAAATTACTGTCTTAAATATGTCCCCTGTCTTTTCATTTGCCCCACCACAAATGATTTCTTTTTTTTTGGTAACATGAGGAAAGGGAAGTTTATTTTTTAAGTTTTTTCCTTTGCATCGTACTAAGAAAGCCACGATGAAGAGATATTTTGGAACTGTCCCTCATTCTTGGAACAATCACTTTGAGACGCAGTGGAACAAGGAAGGTTCCCTTTCGTGCTTCACCCAGGCTCAAAGCTGGTAATTCATCTGCTTTTTCTATGAATGATATCATGAGTCCAGGAAAGTCTGGAACCAACACACTAAGAAGGTCTAACATAGCAAGCACTATCACTCTTTCTGCTTTTGATATGAATTTTCACTTACATAAAAAAAAATAGTATTGATCAATAGCAAGAGTTATAACTTTATCAGCTCTAGCATAGTGACAGCTATGCACAACTGTAACTTCTTAGTTTACATCGGACTAAAAATGTGGAGTGACAATTTTGACAGTTATAAAAGTTTTCAGTAATGCCATGTGCTTGTTAGAGTCCAGATAGTAAAGTCAAACTGAACTGGTGCTGGTATAGTTAAAAATAGCTCCACAGCTGGCCTTATGGTAAATCTTATTCTTGAAAGCCCATTATAGACAGTGTGAGTGGGGGTGTCAGACTGAAGGTAGAACAATTACCTTCTTTGCATTTATAAACATGATGAAAGTACCTTGCAAAACATTTCTTAATGTTGGTAATTTTTAAAAATAAAAAATTGACCATAGCACAGAGGGAAAGATTTGTCTTCAGACAATGAAAGGCATTTATACAGGTTCAAAGACCAACTCAGCTGTAAGAATATAATAGAAAGAAGAAAATAATGTGGATTAAAAAAAAAAAAAAATAGACACAGATTTAAGAGATATTGCAATTCATAAAAAACCCAAAACAAAATTAGAAAGAATATTTCAGTTGTAGAAAAAATGAGATACTGTAATAAAAGATAACCAGCTAGTGAACAGTTGGCTGCAGATAATTAATTTCACCTACAGTCAAGACACAAACCTTTGTCTATCAAATAAATACAAGTAATATGTGTTCCAGTATCCAATAAAGACAATACTATAAGACAGTTTTTCGAAAAGAATTGTTCAAAAACATATAGAAGCAAAATGACTAAGAGATTTCTACAAAATAAATTCCAAAGCACTAGACAAAACCAAAGTTACAATTTAAAATTTGCTTGCTGTATGTCCATGATGCTCTGCTCTGCCAACATCTTGGCAGTCTGAGTGCACCTGATGGCAGATACTTAGATGTTTACATTTTCTGAAAGCAACTTAGATGCCTGCTTAAGTAAATAGACAGTTACTTATTCCTCAGAACTGCCATTTAACAGAAATAACACGTCTTTATGACTGTGTAGTTCATTTATTAGGTAAAATAATAAAATATGAAAGTGCTTCTCTTGAATCTATTCTTTGACGCAATGTTAGGCATCCATAATGTAGACTGCAGTGAAATGCAAATTATTTAAGATTACCTTATACTCTGGTTGTTATGGAAACTACATAAAAATGTACTATCCTTCTATACAACATAAAATACTAATAGTCTGCTAGTAACTTTTACAGAGTTGTGATTGTTATTAAAAAAACATTCAGGATCATAAGTAACTCAAGAACTCACTTGTATGTGAGGTTTTTTTCAATGTTGACAATTTCCACATTAATAACAATGTCACAAATTTAGAATTAATTATTCAGCATGTTCAAAGAAATTACAAGTATATTTACTATTTCATATCAGAACAAGTTGTGTATGGTTTCTCTATGGTCTAAAACTTGCATCTTATACCTATACACTTCCTATACAATTCATAGGGAACCTGAGGCACTCATGACTAAAATTCACTGTAGTCAGCGTGCTGAGCTGTGGAAAGTCTAAGCCAATCTATTGGAAATAGCAAAGAGAGAGCATGACTAAAACTGTTCCTCTGTCATGGATGCAACTCAAACGCTTCTAAATCACCTCTTTGGATAGGAGAGGTTAGACTAGTTAGCCACTTCTCTCAGTATGTTGAGATGTTGCTATCCATCTTTTTTGAATAACATAGTAACCAAAAATTTGTCAAATAAATGAAGGATGCTAGATTTCTGACTGTCCTTCTGAGAAATGTGCCCTTTACAGTGAGTTGTAGGGTAGACTGAACTTTCCTTTAAACTTTGTCACTGTGAAACTGAGAACTCCACATTCCTGACATTCAGAGCATGTGAGCAGGGACAGGGATCGTTCCCCAGCTTTCCTGGAACAAAGAGTCCCTCAATCTAGTTTCTGTTCTCAGGACTGCTTGCACATTGAAGATAGAACATGTTTGATAAAGTAAATACAGGTGAATTTATTAACATATAAAGGCATAATCTTTGTATGCATAGTGGCCCAGACCACACAGCAAACTTAAGTGGGGCAGCTAGAAATAAGTATGAGAAGGTTACAAGCGTAGCTGTCCTTCAGAGCAATGTTTATCTGAGCACATTCAATAACACGCTCGATTGCCTTTCTTTATTGATGAAAACTTAGGTGGCTGCACATCTTTAAACACATAAAGCATTTTGGGGTTTGTGACAGACACCCCTAGGTACATCTGCTGCTGAAATGTTGTTTTTCTTTTGGAAAAAGAGAGGATAGAGCTGAAACAGCAAAGCATGGATTATATACATTTAAAGATATTTGGACGTCTACCCTCTTTCTAGTACCATAGATGAGCAAAGGCTAAGACATGCAAATATTTCCTAATTCTATATTTCTGGAATTTGTTTTGAACATACTGAAAGGATGATCAGCAGACGGCAGCTTGCCCTGTACATGTTTGGCAGTGAACTCATTCTCCATTTCCTACCTTCATTTTAGGTAAAATGTCCACTATCAGTTTAGAGTATGAGACAGGTGTGACAGTGACATACAATATCAACAATAAAAAAATGACAAATCATAACTTACACTATGGCAATTCTTGTTCCCTTAAAACTTAGGCTTGGAGTCTACAAAATATCTGTTTAAACTGGCATACATGATGTAGTAGTATCAGAAAAGTGACCAGTCTGTCTATAACAAAACTATTCTCTAATGGACCTTTTAAACCTAGGAGTTGATATTTTAATGTAAAAAAGAATGGCAAAGTTTTACTGATGATTGACTAGCCCTGTAACCCTACTTCTCATATAAACATGAACAGTTTGGCAGAAATCAAATACACGCTCTTTTTCTCTTATCTGAGAAACTCATGCTGAGTTACTGGCAAATGTGATAGCTTAACTCTCTAAGTTATGATGTAATATAGATGAACCAGAGTGAAAACAGAACATTACAGTATATTTTAATATGTGTTCTTGTTTCACTTTTAATTAATCTAATTTTGCAAGTTCATATGTGACATATATATGGACAAGACTTGAATGAATGAAACAAAAATTCGTCAACATCTTCTAGGTGGGAAAAGACATGAATAATTGTAATTTAGGAAGATTACTAAGGAAACCCTATGAGACTACATGAATAAAAGAATGAAGACCAAAGGATTTATCATCATACTGTCTTGTATAACTAGCCTCATAGTTCAAGAAACAGTGGAATTGGAGTCATCCACATTAAGAAAGATTGCAATCTTACAGATTCTTAAAAAGAAATACATATTTTTTTATCAATAACATAGTATAGGCTACCTGAATAGACTCCACAAGAAATCATCAATGAGCAGAAGAGGCATATCTCTTATGGGAAGTTAGTTATAACCAGCTAGAAATAAACACAGACAGCCCAATATGGAAAAAAAGGCTCAAGAATGAGTGAGAGTGAGAAGAATTTTTGCATAAGATCCTGAATAAACAATATAGTGCATCCTCAGAGTATCACGAACATCAGGACTTAACTCCCATTTAAAGAAGATAATTATCATTTTAATCATCACAGGTGAGAGCCTTCAAAGGTGGCAAAAAGATTCTCTGGGAACATATAGCTGTGTGACTAGCACATAGCTGGTTTGTTACATACGTATGAAATGCTGCAGATATGGATACAGTAGGTAACTTGAAACAAGTTCAGCCTCTTCCTTTGCTTTGGCTTTGAAGGAGGGGAGAGTTTAGCTAGGGCCAAAGGAAGGTGCTAAAGCATGTTAGAGTAACACTATAATCATGTCTGTGCAATAGCGAAGATTCTCCTGACTTAGAGCAATTCAGTGTTCATTCCTGTTAAATTTAAATGCAGCTCTGAAATCTTACCCTAAAATGAGCATGCTGGGCTAATCCACTTTACGAATATTCGTAATCTGGCCACATGAGTATGTTAAAGAAGAGCAAAAATGGTCTTCCAAAACTTCACAAGGCACTGATCAGACTTCAGTAACACTGGTGTCATTTCATTTGCATCAACATGAGGATAAAAAAAAAGATCAGAAAATAAAGGCAACTGTATTTTACCTACTTCAGGATAATCACAATTGTAGCTGGGCAGGTGTCTGCATAGACCTTTGCAACCTTCAGGATGCCAGTCAAAAGAAATATTGAGAGGGACAGCAAGGTAATTTTGCTTTGAAGTTTGGGAAGGTGGATTTTAAACTGCTTATGTGGACAGGATTTATAAACAGAAAGTTCTATATTGCTGTTGGACTATTCATGAAAATAAAATGGTATGTTTATTATACAACTAATGTTAGTAGAGTGCTAACAGTGAACATCATGTAACAGAAAACTTTCATGCTGTTTTTCCATTTGCAAGGAAAAAACAGAGCCAATAAGAGTGAGAAATTAATGTTCTGATCATGGTTCTAAATACTTTCCTTAGTTTTTCTGGCACATTCTGGTCAATAATTGTAGATTATGGGGAAGGGTAAATGCTGTTAGAGATATTTTGTGACAAACAGTGATGTTTACATTCCTAATTTAAAATTATTAACTCACGTAATTAATTTTCTTTTTATAAATTGAATTTTCACTTTCTTATACTCTACTACCTCTATTGCATCTGCACAGACATACAGAAACACAGGGCAAGAGGAACAGAACAGGAAATTGGACATAATTTTCTGCTATTGATCTGAAATATATTTTGTGTTAAAGCTATGGCATTTCAAAGAAAAATATTGTTTTCTTATAACCACATATCTGTGGGTTTGATTTTTGTTTGTTTTTATAACACATATTTACTTTTAACCAGGTAATTACATTTTTCATAGCATGTTGGAACCTTTGTCTGTGAGGTGGCTTAAAACCATTATGATTATTATACTTTGTTATTGACTAGCTGAATATACATCTGGGAATATATTGCTCATAGTATAATACTATATGAATGAATGATAGATTTGCCATCAGGGAAAAACATGTTCAGTATCAGGCCAACTGAATAACTTTGACTCTTTAAGCATTGAACTCATAAGGCAAAAATATGTAAGCAGTTATTCTCACTGAAGGATCAGTAATTTTAGTGGAATTACCCCAGAGATGAGTGAGACCCAGGAATTTTAAGTGTCATGAGTCTTCAGTGAAGAAGTGTAGTGGTTCTAAAAGGACAAAATCTTTCTCAGGCACCCTTCAAAATCCTCTCAGGCACCACCTCTGTGCAAGAAAAAAAGAAAGTAACACTCTTCTCCATGGCATATCATCAGGGCTAAGGTGTAGCAACCATGGTGAAGACAATTCTGGCCTGGCAGAACTAACTTGGATCTAGAGGACATACAGAGGAACAAGTCATGAAAAATGCTCAGATACAGAATACCCAACATCCTCCTGCTTAGTCCTGAGCTGGGGGCTAAGGGTGCTTATAAAGTGAAATGTGTTAAGCCTCTAAGAACTTACATTCAAAACTCAGCTCAGGAGAAAAGCAGTTGACCTACACAGGACTAAAAGGCTAAGGAAGGCAGATGAATTAATTTTCCCATTGCTGTCCCATCAGTTGCTGTCTTTTCTGTCCAGAAACACACCCTCTTCTATGTTAGACACTGAGCTATAAACACAGTCCTAGAAGTAAGTAAAGCAGCCTGCTCCTCAGAATGGGGAATAGGTTGTTGGATAGCACACTTTGGATATATTATCACACAGATGTCACATAGTAGAAGGCCTTCATGTCAATTTGCTGTTTCCCACCTCTCTGGATTATTAATCTGCCTTTTTAATAGCCCTATTAATACTTAATTATTTAAGTAGTCAGTCAGGACCAATTGCCAGAAAACTACTTCTGAGTGTCAGTAACTGAAGCATTTAGGACTTTAATCCAGAATGTGGGAAACTGAGGTTCAGGTCCCTGTAAGAGCTATGTAAATTTGGAATGGAGTGGATGTGGATCTTATTTTCCATTGAGTTGGTACTCAAATAATGTCTCAGAGACCAGGAAGGGAGATATCTGTTTTGTGACCATGAGTTCAAGTGCCCAAGCTTCAGCTTGATCTGAATTATAAACTGTAAAATAACCTGTAAAATAAAATAATTTAGGTAATGTCATACTTGTCATAAGAGCTTAATGTATCACTTGAGTCATTAGAGGCTTACAAAGAATGTAGACAAGGATGTCAGTAGATCCTAAGAAGGAGTTGTAGATGCTAAGTAGTAGGTGACTAAGCATAAAGATGACTGAAGATCTTGAACTATGATGACAGGATAGTTGATTCAACTGGTAGGATATGTTTAAATCCTCACCCCATGTGATGTATATCCCATATTATATATAGCTGTTACAGCCCATAGTCCTGAAGTTATATACATATAGTCTGCCTGTAGTTGTTCTAGACAAGAGACAGCTAAAATGCCCATATCTGTTGCACTGCAGCCAGAATAAGACTGCAAGATCATCATTATACATATTTACTACAATGTAATATGGTAAATATATGACACCAAGGTTGAATTCAGATTTCTGAACGTGCATTCCTATTGAACACTATTACTGTAACATTGATTGAGCATAAGGTGTTGAGATCATCAGTAATGAAGGAAAACTAATGGTCACATTAACAATTAGAGGCATTAAGAGGAATAATGGAGAGAAGCTTTAAGTGGTTTGTTTGCTTATTTGTTTGTTTTTCTTTCCAATATCTTAGCAAGTCAATGAAAATCTTATTCATTACTTGTGCACAGTGTTTTGGAATTCTAACACATTATCTATTCATATAAATTCTCCCAACTGCAGGTACAAAACAGTTTTTTGGTAGACAGAGTTATGTGTTCAGCAAGTCAGTACAACCACAAACTAAAGAAAAAACTGCCTAGCTCTTCTGAAAACAAACCAGGAAGATCTTAACAGCCTTTGCAGCATGAAATGGAATATTAACAAATGTCAGCACTGGGAATTAAAGTAAGTCCTAGCTGATTTTAAGTCTCTCATGAAGGATGCAACTTTGCATAGAGAAGTTAATCATATTTCTTTGCAAAAAGTTGGTGCCAATAGTATAATTTAGATTTTATAACTCAAAAGCTGACATCATGAAACACAATAGAAAATTAATTCATAATCATTAATTCATAAATGATAATTGCATGCAGAGGCCCTTAGATATTTTATATACTGCATATATATAATTCCCGGGTGTCTTTTCTGAGCACTCTTGCATCAACTTGTGCCTCTGTAATTTCTTTTTGCTTCACTGGGGACTAAGGATGTGCAAAGGATGCAAGGGAAGATCTTTGGGTTTGTAAGCATACAACAGTACATACACACACGGCTTTCACCAAATCTGACTAAAAGTGCTGTAATTCAAACTAATGAAATTTTGTATGCATCCCTGAACAACTTTTAAAGGTACAAAACCCAGAGGGACATAGTTCCTAATAGAAGTGCTGACTGAGCCTTATGAACGAGCATAATTATTTCAAATATACTAAGCAAATACCTTTAATCAACAGCTGAATGGTAGCATGCTGTGCTAATTATTTCTGGTTGATGATGAGAAGACTGATTGCAATTTCCTCATTAACTTACTTTTTTTCCCCCTTCTGTAAATTTCTCCATGTTTACATATTTTCTTACTTTGAGAGTTATCTTCTTCCTGTAACAGTATTTTTGAGTCACGAAACCTATGAAGTCTCATATGCCTACCACCTATACTGAGGAGCCATAACATTTTTTTCCAAACAGGACATATTCCCGCATGTCCAAAAAAGGGTTTAATGTCAAACCATGGTGTGCTACTCTGTCTTTGTTACGGTTGTGGTAGTGCTCCAAAAGCAAATAAATTGAACAAACCCTCTGCCCACTCATTTAGAAGAATGTTCTAAAGCAGGTCAAATATATTAAATAACCTTTCAATCTAGAAGAGTATACAGTGTATTTAAACACAAAGATTTTCAGTTTTGTATTTTTTTCCCCAGTGAGTAGGTTTTGGTTCTTTTGACTATTTTTATTGATTTTTTAATAAGGGTGAAAGAAAAGGAAATAAAAAACAAATCACTAGATTTTTTTTTTTCTAGTTAAAATGTATCTCTGTGTCCTTTAAAGACAGAAGGGATGGATTGAGGGAAGAATCAGTTACCCCAAATCTCATCACTATCATTTAATATTTTCACTATAACATCAAGGGTGATCTCAGTTATGAGTCAGTAAGGAACTTCATAAATGATTTCTGTGAATATGTTTGAATCATAATTATTAATATATTCTTTTGCATAAAAAAAAATTTCTATGAAAAGAAGTTGTAATCTCAGCAGAAGGACTTAGGATTCCTTGCAGTACGTTACTAATGTGATTGTGGTTACTTAAGCCCCAGTTTCTATCTAAGAAGTTGTATTTACTGCCTGAATAAGGTAGAAGTTGATTTTATCTAAGCACACCTAAGCAGCAAAATTTCTAAAAGTTAGACAAAGTTAGGGAAAATAATGAGATCACGAGAGGGTGGTCAAACACTGGAACAGGCTTCCTAGAGAGGTGGTCGATGCCCCAAGCCTGTCAGTGTTTAAGAGGCATTTGGACAATGCCCTTAATAACATGCTTTAACTTGGTCAGCCCTGAATTGGTCATTGTAGGTCCCTTCCAACTGAAATAGTCTATTCTATTCTATTCTATTCTATTCCAAACATCCTGTTATGCTCTCTTAGAAGACCTCCCTTGCTGATAGGGTTTCTGTCTGAATGGGACAGACAGACCAGAAGGTTCGGGTAGGGAGGTTGCTGATGCCTCAAAAATTCCATTGTCTTCTATGAAGGCAAACTCACATTGTAGGGCTTACACAAGAATTGGATACCTGGTTGGGAGGTGAAGCATCTCATGGTTACTTTACTTAATCAGTATCCAGTCATGCCTCAATCATGCACGGTAGTGTGATAGGAAGCCAATCTCAGAAATGCGATCTGTCAGTTATTGAAGATGGTTTTCTTTTTCTCTAAACCTGATCTTATCATCTTTGTAACTATACTGTGTATATGTGGGTTGCGTAAATAAGCTTTGTTTTATTGTTAATTTACCCTGAGCCTCTGTGAGGACTGGACCCAAGAGTAACTAGAATGTGTTAAAGCACTCCATTCCAATATATTACTCAACAACCTGGTACAATTTTCCAAAGAAATCTAAATAATATTAGGGTGAAAGAAATGGTTCTGGTCCCTAGCATTAGGCAAATAATACCTTTTATGAAGGGCGATAGTAGGAAGATCACTTAGACTTTCTGGGTACCCTGGCTTTTGTTATAACAAATGGAGAAGTCAGTAAGACTATAAAATGCCTTATAAGACCTTTTAAAATCTATTATGATGAAGTAAATCTCAGAAGACAATGAGTAAACCTATCTTATACAAATCAGTACACATCTTACAAAGCTGTTGAAATGATTCTTCTGTCACTTCATCATTTCCATACCACCAAAGATTGAACAGCCACCAAGTCTTAAAGCTTATTCACATAAATCAGCAAAGTAATATAAGCATTAGTTCATAGTGGACTGCTGTCTTTTTACTCTTTATGCTGCTTTTTGCACTTGCTGTTACATAGAAGTCAACTGTGTGTTTACATAGATAGACAAGTATTTAAGTCTCATATGCCAGTTACATGGCAGATTATTATCCATCAGTTAACAATGACAAACTCATGAGTCTCTTAAATAAACTTATCCCAAATAAGAGTGAAGAAGCCTTGATCTCCTGTGGTCACGTAGTGTGTGCTGTACGTGCTAGATACTTCCCATGACAGAAAACCTTAACTGGAAGTTTCAATCCTTTTAGGTCACACTATACATTTACTTATAATACTCCATGCGTAGTGCCAGAATGTTAGTGTCATAGCTGTGTGAAGGAAAGTCCTATCTTCATCTTCTCTAAAATTACTTTGGTATTACTTAAGTATGTATTTAGCTGGTTGTATTATTATGGTACTTGGGTATCATGTCCATGGAGAAGGCTGAGGTACGCTATCTGTAATTTGACGGGTCTATGATGAGGTCTCAGGTGATGGATGTCACACAAACAGAATATGAAAAAAAATCCAACATCCCAGAAAATGGCCAGATAAAACAAAGAGGAAAGATGAGATGTCTATCAGCATGAAAAGTAATAGACTAATCTCATAAGTGATCTGCCAACAATATTTGAAACTAAGTTCAGATATCTTGGGTCTAATTTTAGTAAAGAAGAAAGATCTGTGACTTAACAGGGAATTCTCCAATGTCCTCCTGAGAGTCAGCAACATATGTGCCTCTTTCGACACTAAAACTTGATAGCTAGAATAACTAACTCAAGAACCAGATTAACTTTGGAAGAAATATGTATGTAATGCAAGGAGAACAGTTCTGGTTTTTGCTTCCTTAAAATGTGGAAAACACACACTGCATATTTAATTTATTTAGGAAACATTTGGCTTTAAGCCAAAATACAGACTGTGCTTTGCCTTACAAAGTTTGAGTTCTACCAAGGTTTTTATACATGCTTAGCTCTAGGCAACTTTCCCAAAGTTGGAGTAATGTTTTTTCTTACTACTAATAAAAATACTTTGGATTTGAGTTTCTTGCAACCAAGCTTATAACAATAACCGGTTCAGAGTAGAGAATAGGCCAAAACCATTCAGGCTGAAGCACGGAACTCAGAACCAATCATATGGAAAACAATCAGATTTCCTTTATATAATCTTATTAACATAATTATGATTGGCTTTTCAACAAAATCTTTAACTTCTCTGGATGCTTTTTGCTAGTTGACATCACATAAATCTTTCGGTTCTAGTATCTTTATACCTAGTTTTCATACTTAAACTTCTTCTGTGTATCCTGCCTATGGTTGCATTGTTATTGCTATTTATTTCTTACATTGCTGGAGCATGCAGCATTCTCAGTCAAGATCAGAGTTGTGTTATACCAAGTGCAGTTGGAAAATATATACCAATAGACTGTCTTCTGTCCTAAGAACCTAAGTCAAATCCCATTAAAGTCACCTGGAGTCTTCCTATTAACTCACCTTGAGACTTCCTATTAGCTCACTTGATTTGTTATTGCTATTTATTTCTTACATTGCTGGAGCATGCAGCATTCTCAGTCAAGATCAGAGTTGTGTTATACCAAGTGCAGTTGGAAAATATATACCAATAGACTGTCTTCTGTCCTAAGAACCTAAGTCAAATCCCATTAAAGTCACCTGGAGTCTTCCTATTAACTCACCTTGAGACTTCCTATTAGCTCACTTGATTTTGGATTTGGCCTTAAAAAAATAATTTGTTGGAACAAACCCCCTGTATTAGAGGGTTTGTTTGTTTTTAAAGATGAAGAAGGAGGTAAACAATGATAATCCCCAGATCAGCCAGGAGTTGAGGAATTTTGCATGTGGGAAATGCATGTTTAAATCTCTCTCAGATTCATCCCTGGGGCTGTCATTTTGAAAATGAGTTGTAGGCTATTTTTAGCTAATCCTCTTTTATATTTTGTCATGGAGCATGGCTGTTTTTGCAATGTTTCTTTTCTGCATTGGCATAATATATCTCAAAATCAGTATTTTTCAAAAATGAAATTGTTCTTTTTCTGGTCATGTCTGTATAGGGACATTGAGGAAAAGTACAAACCCAAATAAATTCTTTTGGAAAAAATACATCAGCTAAAAGGCTGGAAAATGCCATCTAAGAAATGTGTTGGAACTTTTATTTCTATGAAAGAGACTGGAAAAGGAGGATTTAACAATAACCAAGGTGGGTGCTAGCTAGGTACCACATACAACACTGAATATCTGGCTAAAAAGAAAAGGATACAATAATGTGCATGTAGCCTTGTTTGCTGGGCCAAGACAACACAATACAGAAAGGAAGAAAGGGAAACTTTCACTTCATGAATGAAGCTCCAATAATTTGGTACAGTCCCCTTTGCTGTCTTCTCATTAGAAATACACATATCCCACTATTACGGCTTTGGTTGTTCAGCCACCTTACATTCATACAAGATATTAGGAGGCACAGCTTCATGTCTATGTAATTGGCAAGTACCTTCACTTGCTTTTGTGTTAAGTTGCTCTCCTTAACTGAGTACTTTAAAAAGTTTTTGAAGAGAGAAGCCTTTTCTAGAATATTCAGAAAGCTATTTCTCAAGGGTGACTGTATACATTACGGAATGACCTACAGAAATAGAAAACAGGAAGATCCATCAGTAATTTGTGAGAGTATGGCAAAAGGGTTTAAAACAAAGAACACAGAAACTGCTTTAATAAAAGTGCTGAAATAGTGCATTTTTAAACACAGTGTACAATATATTTCTGTTTTTCTGAGCCAAGTATTTTCAACTTTATAATGAAAATCGTGTTTCATTCAACCATTCTTCTGTGATTAAAATCTGTAAAGCTACTTAGTTTTCAATATTGGAACAACCTATAATGGAGAAATCTTTCCTTACTGATACTGCAATTCCCCCGCCTCGCCCCACCTCCCTAGGTCAATTTTTACAGTTAAAGACTATCTAAAAAATCTTTAACTGTTCTTACATTTAGCTTAATAAGTAAACTATACACTTACATTTATGACATAAAAGGAACAGTGCCTTGTCTTTTGGATAGTCTTCAGAGCTTTGTAGAGTGCCTGAAGTTCTCATTGCACTAGGAGTGGATTTTTCTTACAATGAACCTTAATAAAAACTAAGTGATAAATGTCTACAAAAGTAAATTTGGCTGTTACGCATATGCCTAGAAACATAATTCCAGAACATCTTCTAATATTTAGGATACAGTACTTCTTCAACAGTTGAAATGTCTGTGGCTGTTGTAAAACAGGAGAGCTGATGTACCAGAATTTGTGTGCTGTGTACTGGATTGATTGGAAAAACAACGCTAACAGAATATTCTGCTAGTTCCCTACGTATTTTGCTAGGAATATAACAAATAACATAATAACATGGAAATATCAAGAACTCTGGGTACATTACGGTGCATTATGGTAGGCATGGCTGGCAAAACCACTATGAAAGCACTTAAGTTATCTGAAGGCGAGTGTGGAAAGACAACAGGTACTACACTGCCATTCTTTTGGTTCAAAGGAGACAATCTATGAAAACACAGCAGGGACACAGTATTACAAATAAGCTGATATTTAACCTATTTGTGATGCTGTCATCAGAGATGGTTATTAATTAACTATCCCTTATCTCCACATAAAGATATTTGGAGGATAGGCCTGCCCTTCCCTGTTTTTAATTTCAGACTGTAGGTCTGATCTTAACACAGAACTGTAATTCCAACTAAGAGTAATTCTAGCATAGCTTTGTAGGGACCGTGTTTCCATATTTATTTTGTTTCAGTTTATATTTTTTTTTCCTACTGGAAGAGTCCCACTGCTAGCAATTACCCACAGTCAGCCAGGAGGTCAAGACCCTCTTGAGAAAATATGAGAAAATATTCTTGAGAATACATGAGAAAAACCTATCAACTACCCTTTGACCTGTTTGTTTAACCCCCTTTAAGCCAGACTTCTACTATCACATTCTCTTATTACATGTGATCATCTTATGTGTGATTCTTATCACACATCTTATGCTTTGAAGAGGCAAAATGATATTTGAAGTGTGATGTTTCTTTACAGATCTACTCTCAGTGGTGTTTTGCCAGATATTTATTCATAGTTCAAGCTGTGATTGGATGAGGAAGAGACCAGTCACTGGCATAAGTGACACAGGAGCAGCAAAGAGCCTAAAGTAAAAACTGAAATCAACATGTGTTGATTTCATACATCTTTAGTCTGTATGGACTATACTTTGACCTAAATGTGAGAATACACATTTTTGGTTTTTTTTCAGGTCAATGTGTAATAGAGCAAAGGATCTTCTTAATCTTACTTAATATTTTTCCTTGTTGGTCTCTGTGTCTACTGTTTTGAGTTGGAGCGTAGTAATACATATAACAGTAAAGAGACAGATATTCTAGGTACCAATGCTCAGAGAAAAACCCTTAGATTAGAGTCAGACAATATTCACTGACATCTTCAGGATCAGTTGTTTTGAACATTGCCCTATGCTTTACTTCCACTGGCTTGCCAATTTTACTGACTATGTTGTCAAGTCCCCCCTACAAGAAGGGGAGAGTGACTAAGGTCCGCAATCCCCCTTGGTGTGGATTAAGGTGAAATAACACTCAAGGTTCATACATGAACATCAGCTTTAATGGAATGAACTTTAATGGAACAAACACTCTATAAGCATCAACCCTCTGTGTATTAATATGTCACATAAGCTAAGCGGCTTTATGAGAAGTTGAGGTAGGCCTTGTGTTACTTAGCAGCATCAGGAGCAGAGAGCAAGAAAGGCAGGAGAGAGAGAGAGAGAGCTGGGAAGCAAGAGAGAGAGAGATCACCAATCCTGGATCCAGCGTCAGACCTGCCAACGGGGGGTATCAGTGTGGAAAGCGCCCCAAGGAGACACGTGTGTGCCCCTAATTATTGCCCCCAGTCCAAGGTTTCTAGAATCTTCTCTCACGCCGGTTTCAGGAGTGGTTGAGACATTAGTCAGTCAAGGAGAGTGACACTGGGCCCCTCCCCGTGGTTGGCTTCTGGAGCTTTCTCTCGGGGCATTGTCTGTGCTCACAGCACAGTCACTTGGGCCTCGTCCCTTACACTATGTACTACAAGAAGTGGGCACAGACTTCTTCAAACCCAGATTTTGTTACAATTAGGTTATAGATTTTTTTATGACTGATAATAGTAATTCTTATTAGAAGTGTCATAGACCATGAACATTATCAAAATGACAGAGTCGTTTTCTCCCAGCTAGACTCATTTTATTCTGAAAGATTAGAAGCACAGGGAATTCGACATAGTTCTTGTTTGTACCCTTTATTTCCTGAAAAGAAATATGGGAAAATACTTTTCCAGAAAAACACTTTCATTAGGTTTGTATTAGTCAATCATTTTTCTTACGCTCAAGATGTTTGTAAGGACAAAAAGGGAACACACTTTATGTGAGGAGCCAATAATCTGTCATACAGTAATTAATGTTCTAACAGTCCAACAAAAATACAACAAACGATTATTATTTGTCAAGTTACAGTAATACCTACACTTACAGTCCAAATGATCTAATTCATAGAATCATAGAATCATAGAATCATTGAGGTTGGAAAAGACCTCTAAGATCATCGAGTCCAACCGTCAACCCAACACCACCATGCCCACTAAACCATGTCCCTAAGCGCCTCATCTACACGTCTTTTAAATAC
>NW_008794544.1:38701-76583 GCF_000699145.1 Aptenodytes forsteri | reverse complement strand
GTACTGAGCCCTGGGGAACACCGCTTGTGACTGGCCGCCAACTGGATGTAACTCCATTCACCACAACTCTCTGGGCCCAGCCGTCCAGCCAGTTTTTGACCCAGCGAAGAGTCCACCTGTCTAAGCCATGAGCCACCAGCTTCTCGAGGAGAATGCTGTGGGAGACAGTGTCAAAGGCTTTATTGAAGTCCAGGTGGACCAGACTGGTTATTACAGTCTATTATTACAGCTATTACTACAGCTATTATTACAGATAGCCTTGTTAATAACACTAAAAAGTGCTATACATGAAATTCTGAGTATCTACCCCTTTTCTCTAGTGTAATGCTCAACCTTTCAATGTCTCTCTGGGTCCTACAGCCAACAAAACCTTTTGCAGAAGGATGGGAGGATTTGGGAGTTGCAATATGTCATTGGCATATTGATTGAGGTCTTCACCAGGGAGGGTATGATGCTCATGGTGGGGCTTTCTTCTTTCTCAGTCTTGGATTCATGAGGATAGTCTGCTTCCTTGTTTTGTCTTGACTGGTTTTAACTTCCAGATTATATCTGTTTTACTGTTATTATTATTATTCTTAAAACTAGTTTCATCTGATTCACAAAGATGCACTCCTGAAGTGACCAGTGTGATTTTCTGCCTAAACCTGATTTCTTCTACACTACATTTTCTTTCTAGGATCATAGATCACTCTAAACAGAATAACTACTTGTTATTACTGTCTATTAATTGACAATAGATGTTATAACACAAAACTGCATTAAGTTAAACTAAAGTGAAAACAAATGTAGGCAATAATATCTGAGCACTAGGCAATTGTTATCAGAGCTAAAATCAGGTCAAGCCAATACAAGTCTAGACAAGTCCTGAGACTTTGTTATGTCAACACAATGCCTGTGGGCTTTTACTAATAATGGCAAAATCCTGTTTTCTGTGCTAAATTTCAGTATGGCTAAGAATGTCCTTGAACATGTTCTACTAAGGCATTCTTGCTTGAGAATCACATTGGTGCATAATTTTCCTTGTTATGCTGCATGTCATGAAGAGCATTCATCATGTTGATGCCCGGCGTTGAGTCTGCTGCAGAAGCCCAGAGAGATTTTCTCACACTTATCCCTGTAAAGTTCTGTCCAGTCATTTGATAAGACCATTATAATCTCAGTTTGTAGGCTGCTGATCTGTTGATGAGTCAAGTAATTTGATGATGGGTTGGGTAATATCCTAGTAGCATTTCCTACTGGATTAGCAAGACCAGACATTGCAAAGTTTTGACCTAATTTCTGGTGATCTCTCCTTGTACAGACACTCCAATGGCTTTAAGTCAGCACTTAGCAGAGAAACCTTTCATTCTGCAAGCAAAGTTAACATATATTGATTTCTCAAGAAACTTGCCAAGAAGAGCAGCATGGTGTTATGTTATATATTACTATGATAAAGTTTTCAGCAAACTCACACTTTTCTTGGATTCAGGAGGAGGTTTGCCTCTCTCATTCAAGTCTTCTGTGGAAGAGATAAATGTTTGTTAAGTTAATTCCTGGAAGAATAATATGTTCTTGCTTTTGCAGTCAAAAGAATAATAGATAGAATGATGTCTACAACCTGTAACCCTGTCAGATCCAGGTCAGACAGAGTTGAACTGCTTGCAGTAAGTGCACAGGACTAATCCCTCAGATCATCCAATCAGGTATAGCTTTAAGTAACTGTTTCTAGAGTTGTTTTTTGTAGACAGCAGCATCTGAACTTCTGGCTTTAGTTTCTACATTTCCTTCTCTGTGAATTGTGCAGAACACTGTGAACGTGTTCTCATGATTTCCAGTATGACACAACACTAACTCTTGGTGTTTCTTGTTTAAATAAATGCACCCATAATACTCTGGAAATTGCAGATTGATCACCTTTCAGTCAGGCACCTGAATAAAGTTTAAAGTTAAGCTAAATTTTTTATTTTCTCTATTAATGGCCATGATCTAGAAACCTGTATGTAGTTATTTGAATGCAGTGCACTGATTTATGAAACAGAATCCTGGAAGTTCTGGAAAACAAAGGAAAATGTAAACTACTGGTATTTTATTGTGGTTTAAAAGTAAAATTTGTGAGTTGAGATAAAGACAGTTTAATAGGACAGAAAAGGAAGGGGAAAATAATAATAATAATAATAATAATAATAATAATAATAATAATAATAATAATAATAATAATAATAATAATAATAATAATAATAATAATAATGATAAAAGAATATACAAAATAAGTGATGCACAATGCAATTGCTCACCACCAACTGACCAATGCCCAGACAGTTCCCAAGCAGCAGTCACACCTTCCCCGGCCAACTCCCCCCAGTTTATATACTGAGCATGACATCACATGGTATGGAATATCCCTTTGGCCAGTTTGGGTCAGCTGTCCTGCCTGTGCCCCCTCCCGGCTTCTCACTGGCAGGGCATGAGAAGCTGAAAAGTTCTTGACTAGTGTAAGAACTGCTTAGCAACAACTAAAACATCGGTGTGTTATCAACATTGTTCTCATGATAAATCCAAAACACAGCACGGTACCAGCTACTAGGAAGAAAATTAGCTCTATCCCAGCTGAAACCAGGACATATTTATATTAAGTAATTACAACTTAATTAGAGTGAATTTCCAGAAACCCGAATGTAACAGAAGAATTTCCAGCAAGCCACCTCTGTGGCAACTGCTTTTCCCAGCATAGACTGAAAGGGGAAACACAGCAGTAATAGAAAAGGAAGCCTTGAGTCTGTGAGGGGAAACAGATAAGGGGTATCAGAATGAGTTAATAATATTTCCCATATCTGCAACATCAAATAAAATACATTTCCTTTTCAGATTTTTCCAAACATCTAAAAATTAGAGGTTTCTTTTGCCTTTTTCAGAATTTGTGTTTCCCAGTTTTAATACAATATGGAGTTTTAATCTGAGTTTTAAAGTAGACCAAATAACTTGCCCAGTTCAGGCTACATGTTTAATAATGTCTATATCTGACCTATAAACAAAATGCCATCTGCTTAAGTCCTTATAACAGACTCAGTAGCTTTTCATTGTTGTTGGTAGTCACTCGTGCCTAAACAAAAATTTCAGACTTTTGCGAGGAAGATGTTTTGCCCCTTTAGCTTGGTACTGATCTGTACCCTATACTATGCCTCAGCTGTGTATTTTGCACTGGTCTTACCTGTCACTGAAGGAGTGGATTGGACACTGCCTCTTTGTGAGACCAGTCTTAGAAATTTAGCCAGCTTTTTTCTGGATGACATAAGTGAACTTTGGTAAGTGTGTGTGCAGGTCCGTAAGTGTATGTGTTTGTGTATTTTCACCTGGTGTTTCACTTCTGGGTTAGAAATATGTAACAGTGTATATAAACACTGTTTATATCTACATAGTGCAGTATCTATACAGGATGGGCTTATATCTAGATTTATATTTGTCTATGTAACAGATAAAGATTGGGCAGTATGTTTGAACATTGTGTAATTATGTCAGATGGAGAACATCCCATAAAGTCACTGATGAGGGAAAGGATTGAATGTTTGCTTTCTTCCTCTTCTACAGTGCTTTTGAGAACCCCACATGTAAAAAACACTCAGTAGAACCCCAAATGCAGGAACCTTCAATGGCAATGCGTATACAGAGATAAAAGTACACTATCAGATGACTGAAAAAGGAAAATTGGAAATAAAATTAGATTAAAATAGTTTTCTGATTTGATACATTTACTGATGGCATTATGTACAGGATAGAATGATATTGCTAATCAAAATACAATCAAATCATGATGAAAGTAAATTTTTTGATATTTTGAAGTTTGGGGTATTTTGTTTGTTTTTTTTGTGTAGGTACTAGCTGTTTTGTTGTTGTACCAAAAAAACCCCCAGACAAACCCCAAAACCCAAAAAACCCAAACAGTTACTTACTTTCATTTACAGAAAATGACATTACTATTGATGAGCAGCTACCACCTTTTTTTACCTATGCTGTATAGACTATGCTTAAAAAATACAGCAGAAGAGTAAAATACGAAAGGGCTCCCACAGCTGACCACATTTGAGGATCCAATGTTGTAGATTAAAATGTTTTAGAAAATACATAGTAGTAGCTTCTTTGAAAGAGAAGTCTTTCTTAAATATTACAAAAAGCGTAAGTAAAACTTGCACGCGGGCGATAGTTCTCTATGTGTCTGCCCACCAGTTTTACATACAGCAGACAAAATAGGTGCTAATGTGCATAAATGCTATTTCTGAAGCATTACAAAGGACAATACAAATGTAATAAAAGTGAAAGTAAGTACCACAGAGAACGATAAAGATTAGTTTTTTAAAAGCAACCATTAAGTTAGCAGAAATAAAAGGGCAGCAGATGAATCTTAGGAAAGAAAGAAATAGATCCCTTGTGTTTACTTATAAAATACATAGAGATTCAGATATGATGATGATAACATCAGAAAGAAAGATGGATGCAATAGCAATTTAGTCAATCTTGGTTTTAATGACATCTTCTGCCAAACTTGGTAGTGGAATTAATTGTTTCAAGCTGGGCTTTTGATTAAGATTTATTCTTATCCAACATGAAGAATAGGAAATTCACCTTAGAGATCATATTTTCTGGGCAAGAAATTCAGGAATTTTAGACAGCGAGAAATTTAAAGGGTTGATTGCCCTACTGAGCAACAAATTTTATGCAATGCACCTGAAAAAGATTTTGTTTTAGTTAAGGTGAATGATGAATGATTTTTTCTTTGCCAAAGTCTAGCTTTTTGTTCTAGTCTGGCACAAAGACATTCCCAATTTAACAGCTTCCCTGTTACTTCCCTCTACAGTACTATGCAGGCCCTGTGCATTTGCTACATATCCTGCTGACAATATGATTCATATATGTGTAACACTGGCAATTAAAAGTGTGGTTTCCACTGGCACCCCAGGGAATAGTATGTGAATTCATGGTGATATTCCCAGAGTCAAAGAAATTCTCCTGTTAAAGGTGATTTAAATTGTTTTCATTATTTGTCAAACATCGGCAACCCCCCAGCCAATTCAAAAGCCAGTTCAATTAGTTTCCTTCCACTTATAATCTTCCAAAAATCATAATGTAGCTAAAAGCCCTATTCATCAGGCAGATCAGTTGCAGTTGAGCTACTAAATATCTGTGGGCCATAAAACCATCTTTCTGAGCAGAGCTACTGCGTAATAAGTGTGTGAGTTATTTTAAACAAAAATGCGACAGAATGGCTGTTTCAAATGATAGATGAGTAGATACTCCTAGGTTTCAGGAATCTCAAAGTAATAATTTTCCTCAGGGAAGAAACTTTTTTTGTAAGGTCATTCTTCAATAACAAAGTAAAAGACTATTTTTTTCCTCTTTCTTTTTTTTTCAGGTTTGGTGGGGTTTTTGGTTGGGTTTTTTTTGAGAACTAAAAAAACCCACCTACTTTTGAGCAACACAGTGATATGTACAGATGGAAAAATGCATATAGAAATAGCTTGTAAGTAATATGGGAACATGACAAATAAAAGCATGTGCTCAGAACATCTGTGCCTAGCCAACTGTCTCATATACGGTTAGGTATATGGACATATTTGACAAGAATGTATTATGAATGGGAAAGTAATTAGTAAAAGGGTTATTTTTCCTTCAAAACTTCACCTTTGCAGTGCTGTTGAAGCTGACTTCAAATAGGGAAACAATCTAAATGGTATAAATATAATAAAGCATGATGAGCCATGTAATGTGCCACTCAATTTTATTGCCCAAGGGAGATCATGCATGAAATACTTATGGCCTTGCCTGATCTGTTGCTCATAATTTATATGATTTACTCTAATTTATTTTACTATGTATATGTCTCGCAATCTTCTGTTGCACCTTTTTTCCTGTTTCTTGCCCTTTACCGCCTGTCTTTCAAAGGCTGATGAGAATTAACTGCCAACCATTTTTTGATAAAGTGGTGTGGCTTGCTATTGTTAACAATCATTACTTTCTTTATTTTAGGCATTAAAAGCTGTGACCAGGTAAGAAAGTCAGGGATTAAATCCCTTAAAAATTAATGTGAATAACTAGAAAAAAAAACATTTCCAATTTTCCATTGAGCCCCATTCAAAGACAGTCACTACAACTTCCTTGAAATCTTAGTTATGCAAATTCATGGAGTTTTTGAAAAAAATAAAATAAAATAAAAAGAAATTGGCATTGCATTGCTAGCAAAGCCAAAGACTAGCCAAAGGCTAGCATTCAAAAAAAGTTTTACTTAAACCTTTTCTAATCTGAGAATCATTTTTCTTAAGTGTAAGACCAAACTTTGAGGACACTTAAATTAGTCAGACTAGAAAAGTTCATACTTGTTAAGACATCACACATTGAGAGGTTTTATGTACAAGTGATGAAATGCAACTCAGTTTAAAAGCAAAATAGAACTATATTGATAAGAAAAGTCTTCATGTGTAGATTTGCATAAATTATATATTTGCCTGAGTTATTAGAAGATCTTCATAATCAAGGATAGGTTATGTGGTGCTGTAAACACTGAAGTCTGGGTGAGTAACATTTTTTTAAAAAAATTGTTGCCTGGTGGGATAACAGAACCTAATCAGGGATCAAGACAACTAAGTGTCAAGGGCTGCACAAAATCATGTCATGCAGTGTACACTACAGCTCCTGTAAGCTTATTTTGTTAGGTCTTGAATCAGCAAAAATTGAAAAAGTGAGTGACTTTTAATACCTGAGCAATTTTATTGAATTCAGTGACACAATTTATATTAGAAAAATTAAGATTGATTGTAAATATTCACAAGATGAAGCAAGTTTACACAAGATGTAGCAGACTAGATTAAAAAAAACCTTAGCAGGACAAATTGCAATAAATCCAATATAAATTATCAATAATTTCAGTCCAAAACAGTGGTTAATATGGATCAGAGAATGGTGGACAATAATTTGAAATTAAATGCTCCGCTTTAATGCAGAAAGTGACACATTCAAAAATAGATTATACCTCACATTGGGTATAGGGGAGGAACCGTTTGAAAAATATACTTTTTTCAAGGTTGCAAAGGATGAAAGGCAAAGTGGAAATCAGCTAAAGTTGCTAAATGTTTTTTGACTTATACCTCACTATTTTCAAATCTAGGATAATGAATAAGTTTGATTAAGCTAGTTATTAACAAGATCAATGATCAAGCAAGATATTTGTCATTTCAATGAGTGATGTGATTTAAGTTTGCACAAGATTCAAACTGACAAAATGTTGTACTTTCATTATGAAAACTTCTTATTATAGATTTTCATTCACATTATATATGCTAATAAAAAAGAACATGATTCTGTATAAAGGAGGTGTCTTTTATATAGACAAAAATACCCTTATAATAGTTTTATTTTTATGATCTTGCAATGGCAAGTTGCTACACAAGAAATGACAATACCTCTTACCAGGCATCAGAATAAGAATACCCACATTTGACATTATTTTCTGATCTCGTATACCAAGCTGTGGTTCTGATTGAGAAGAATGAGCCATTTTTGTGAAATACCTCTTGATCTCAGTTAATCATTCACATTGGCTGGCTGTACAATGTTTCATAATTTACAGACTGTGTAGAAAAAAAGGTGCTTGTTTCATTTCTCTAGGTGCATAATGGATGAGAACTGAAATGATTCAGGTGAATGGACACTAGAGGGATACTATTCTGCTGTAATATATTACAGCTACCCTGCAAGTAATAGAACAGGAACAATGTGCCATTGCCCAAAGTTGAAATTTAAGCTTTAGTAAATTTCATCAAGTATATCAAGTGCTTCCTATAAAATCAGACATGAGGTAGTTATCTTCTATCAACCAACATAAATCAGACTGGAAGTGCAGCTTCGTGCCTTTTGAATGATGTTTTGGTTCGCAGCATCCCACCACACCTTGATTCTTAAAAGGCACTATCTACTTAATCTGTTATTAAAAATATAAAACCCACGACCAACAATAACTTCAAAGCTTTCTGCACCATCTAACTCATAATATCCTTGGCTGCTGAAGGAAAAATATTTTCAGAATATAGCTGGACTGTCTCTACATTGCTTTAATGTTTGTTACTTTCTAAGGTGAGACTGGCACAAATTATGAAAGATAAATTACTTTCTTTCTTTATTCACAAGTTTGAATATTAATTTCCATTTTTTATTCTTGCAGAGTTCAGTATTTCTATCCTTCAGTGGAATTATTCCATGTTAAAATAAGGTAAGCCAGTGAAAGAAGAGTTGGAGACAGATGAGGATACCCTCACTCACACTGAATATTGCATTCTTTGAACAGCCTCTGCGTTTTCACTGTGATTACTGGATTAAGATTCTACTGCACCAGGCTACAACTGTCAAATTCTGCCCTGCAGACATCAAGTGCAAAACTATTATTCTGAATATCTAAATTATAGGAGAAGTCAGACAGAACAATGTCTTTTTCTTTGAAGTACTTCATGCTTTTAATGTGTTTATGACTTTCAGATCCCTTTCGTATTCATCTGCCCACCCGAGGACCCTCTGTTTTGCCTGTCAGCTATGCAAGTTTTAATTGAGTATTAGTTTTCCTGCCCTGCTGGTACCTCTTTTTGCTTTTTATGCTGTTCCATACTTGCGTATTTGTGTTCAAAGGAACTTCTCCTCAAAAGCTAGCATCTCACAACCTGAGCTTCCAGCTCCATTTAGTATTTACTGTGCTGGCAATAATAAGCCTAGCTGTGAGGTTGACAATGAGTTAAAAATACTGCTTTATGCTACATGGACTGCCATTTCCTGACTTGCCCGTATCATACCAACTCTGAACTGGATCATCCAGGTGCTCCTGTAATACAGGTAACAGGCTGTCCTAGAGCTACTTGATAGCAATATGAACACAGATCCCAGACAAGACACTTTGCAGAAATGGGCTGAGCCCTAAGGATTTATAATGGATCCATACTATTTCCTCCCTTCATAAATGAACTAAGCAGTTCACATAGAAAGTCATCACTCTGTCAATTCAGGGCAAATTAAAGTGGAATGTAATCATGGGAGGCAACAAATCCAAATGACAGAAGGAATTAGGAGGAGTCAGAAAATTGAGAATGGTTTAGTTACATCAGAATTGATTAAAAGGATTTGGGGAAATAATATGAGAAAACTGAATAAAGAAAAGCAACATTGTGATGACCTATTTCTACACTTGTGTCCATAGTTGAGAGATTGCATTGGATACATTAGCAAAAGTAATTTTTATAATTTTTGTAATTTTTTATATTTTTATAATTTGTTATAATCAGGAAACATCACAGGTTTTTTACACCATCTTTGTTAAGCACTAGCTACAGGGCTAAATTTGCATTTGAACTCAGTAGTGAAAAAAGGACATTGACTAGAGAAGATCTAAAAGATGACAAAAATCCTCAAAAGGTTACAGAATGTACTCTACAGGGAAAGAGAGGATGAAAATTATGACTTTTGGAGGTAAGCCAAATAATAAGTGATATAGCGTAATAATAACAAACCCACCCAGGGTGAGTAAGAAAGAGGAGACAAGAATTGGGTAAAGTAGCATAGAGGGAAAAGAAAAAAAGAGTAGAGGCAGTAAGGTGATTCTAAAGAAAGCAGGGGATGACCTGACTCAGAAAAGAAGATTTAAAAGAAAAAAAAGAAAAAGAAGGTAGGATATAGAAGCTACAATTTAGTTCCAGCAAAATTGCTGAATCACAATCACTAGCTGAATTCAATGGTAATGTAACATTGTGTATGAGGAAAGAATGTGCATAAATGAAGGTTTGGACAAACTGATGAAACCATAGCATTGGAAGGACTAGAATCTACAAAATATTGGATGCAAATATCATGTTTGTTATCATCCACCAGAGATTTCTCTCTGTGTCTGGGATGAAAAACAAGATAAAAGGGCTGTGGCTTAATTAGGGCATGAATTTATTAGCTCAGCTCTTGTGGGAACTCTCTGGCAATAAATTGTACAGTGCATATCAAGACAACTTCCTTATTTTTTTCACAGATTAAAGGTATATCACCAGCCATCCTTTCTCCCTTATTCCTGACTCCTATTCATATTTCTTTTACTCATACCCAACTGCCTGCCCCTTTTACAGAAGTGTTAAAAGGCATAGGAAGGGGAATCCACTCTTGTTACTCCAGACAGCATAATTAAACTTGTTTCTCAGCTCTGGGGTATCCCTTCATCTCCATCCGTTTCCAACTCTGATTAATCACACATTAGAGCATCTGTAGAACTGACAAATGCCTTGGACTCTTGCTTCAAATAAGACCTTCAGATAAGATCTAGTGCCTGGTACCTCCTCCCATTTCAAATTAACTTTTCAGATACCTTAACAATTTCCTTCCAAATTCAATCATCCTCATCCCTGAATAACCAATGTATTGAACATGATATTTTTGGTGGATGTCCATTAATCCTCCTGCTCCTAATAACTGACATGCTATCTGGCCTTGTCAACCCTGGAGATAACTCGCTGTATCCTTTCTGAAAAATGTAGCCTCAGGGAACAACTGGCACTAAGAAAAATGTCCCTGACCTGTCCTAATTTTTTTTTTTTTTTTTAGTTATACTGATCCTTTTAAAAATCTCAGTAGCCTGTTATACAACCACAATTTCAGGAGTCTGCCTTTAGTAAATGGAACAAGGTTGACTGCAGCTTTCTCTTGCAGAATCTGAGGACAGCTGGAGACATGGGGGAAGTGACCACCTGCCCCATGTAGGGCAGCGCATTGCCCCTCCACATCCAGCCACCAGTCAGCATGACTTGGTTTCTTCCTTTCTTTGTAATGGTCCATCACCCCTTCAGCTCAGGCTGAGAGTGAAAGTGTAGGGCTGTCGTCTTTGGGCCATGTGAACACTGCTGTGTGTGCCCACTCAGACATCATATGTTGCTCATGGGGCTGTGAAAAAACAGGGGAGAAGAAGTCTTTAACCTCCATATATGAAAGAATCAATCTCTGTGTCAGAAGTCACTATATATTAGGGTACCGTTCACAAAACTATGAAGGTAGAGATACCAATTTGGATTTCCTGCTGTGCTACTGTTATAATCAAATCTTGAATAAACAAAACCTCCTGTTTTTGTAGGCGAACAATAATAACAGACAGTGCTTGACATGAAGTGAAATCTTTTTTAAGATGTGCTTCCCCCTTAAATTAATGAAAAAACCCTACATTTTCACATGTCCTTCATTATCCTTCTAAAGTCTTCAAATGGCAGCAGATCTGAAATAATTAACCATGTTCACAGAACACATCTTCAGTTTCAAATCAATCATAAACAGGAAAAATGTGACTTCTGCTTACTTTACAGATTTGGACAGACTTTTAAAAGGAGATTTGGAGTCTCTCTTTCTTTTGAGCTTTCTATGTACATGTGCTACAGTTAGAATTGTTTCTATGCACAGCATATTAGAGAAAGAAAGCCTAGATGACTAACATTTCATTTTTAGATGATTTAACTATTTTTTACTATTAGATGTGGACTGTGGCAAGGCTATGCAATTTTTTTTTTTTTTGTTAATAAATGGCACTTATATTGGATCTCATAAATGTATCCTTGAGATCTAATGCGTTACCAGTTTATTACTTTTTAAGTAAGATTTAATTTGCTCTTAACATAAGACCTTTCCCCTGCTTCTTTTTTGTAGACATACAAGGTCCAGTTGTTATCAGCTCAGTGTTCATATTAAAAATGGGTTGCCTGTTCTTCACCTCTCTAGGAAATCTCAGAGAAAAGGTGGATGTTGATGAGAACATTATTTTGCTTGTTTAGAAATTGCCGACTTTAATGAAAATAACTCAAGCTAATGTCCTACAGTCACTGCTTCAATTTAAGTGTCCCCTCTCTGTTGAGGTGTAGAGGTCTCTCTTCTAGATCCATCTGCTGCTGGCACAGAGAGACCAACACTCTACAGAAATTCCATTTTTAGTAATGACTATATATTTCACTATTTATTAGAGTTTCCCTTGTTATTTTTTACCTGATTAAATTGATTAGATATCTGCTCTCAGGATCCCAACTCAATATTGCAGAACAGACTCCCATAATTCTCAATTATTTTAATGTTTTTCAGGCATCAGTAGTTAAATTAACTTCCAATGCCTCAGTGTTCCCATCCATAAGAAATTGTGTAATTCTACCTGGCAGAGGATAGCACTTCTTCCATAATGGCTGAAGCTACTGGCATCAGCACCAATCTCTATTACCTGTAAAAGCTTTGTCTTTCTCTTGGATAACTTCTGCTTTCTTTTGTTTTATTTTCCTCTTCTGTCTGGTCTGTGCAGCACTATTGTCTTCCTCAGATACCTTTGATTGAATAACTTACCTTGTACATGAAAGGAGAGGTTACTTGTTTGTTCTTCGATGATTTTTTTTGGCCGACAGTGATCCATGCCAAAGCATTTCTTTAAGTTTTTTTTTTTTTTATTGTTTGTTTTTTCTGTCTTTTAGATTTTCATTATTTTGGTTTTTATTATGCTTTTCTTTGCCACATGCTAAATTACTGGTCTCATTTTTTCCCAAACACTGTCATTTCTTCTCTGCTTAAAGTGTCCATAACTTCACCCAGATGGATTTTTTTTGTTAATAAATTTTCAATACAATTTAAGTAAGTTAAAAAGTAGTTCTTCAGGTTGTCTCAATCTCTACCTGTCATAGATATATTCTACAGACAGTAAAGTGGCTCAGATCTTCTGTGGCCTCCAAACAGACTTCTGTAAAACTGATCTGTGCACTTGCCTTGAGTGTTTGAAAAGTATTTACCTTAAGGCAGAAATATGGCCCTGTGCCTGGTGTGTGACCTTTCATCTATAGCTGGTGAAAGTGTGGGAAAATATTCTTTAAAGAAAAGACTATCATGCTGAGTTTTTTTCCTGTATGTTCTCAGGCAACAGCACAGAGGAGCCCTTTCATTCAGGATAGACTGGGGCCAAAGAATCATCTAGAGATCTCTTGTGAGACCTGCAAAGAATTTTAAGGAGTTATTAGGTAGGACTGTTACGAGGGCTTATGCCTCACAGCAAACACTTCAACCAGCATCCAAAGTGCATCAACTTTAAATAGCTTTTAGAAAGTCAGTGAAGTTTAGGATATAGGGAAGCTCCTTTGAACCTCTTCTCTTAGACTGGCATAAGACAGTTCTTTGACATGCTGTAGCCATAAAATTTAAGGTTTTACTACAGAGACACAGAAGAAAGTGAAGTCTCAGTTATCCTGTTTGTTGGTGAAGGTATTAGAATATTTCCGGTCTGCTTTTCAGGGTTTAGCAAGAAAGTCAGTGAAGTTTAGGATATAGGGAAGCTCCTTTGAACCTCTTCTCTTAGACTGGCATAAGACAGTTCTTTGACATGCTGTAGCCATAAAATTTAAGGTTTTACTACAGAGACACAGAAGAAAGTGAAGTCTCAGTTATCCTGTTTGTTGGTGAAGGTATTAGAATATTTCCAGTCTGCTTTTCAGGGTTTAGCATTCAAGATTTTTTTTTTTTTTTTTTTTGGGGGGGGGAATAAAAAAGGAAGATTTATTGTTTTGGAAAAGGTGTTAGCACTGTGTAGGTGGTGCTCTTTGACTCACAGCTTGTGTGTCTGTGTCCTTGTGATATTACCTCATCATAGAAACGTTAATGCTGATGATTTTAAATTACACGGTATGGACACAGCAATGTATCACAGTACTAATGAGTCCAGTAGCACTTGCTGCTTGAAACTAGATTGTAGCAAGTATTGTAACACATCTCTTCCACAGCCATCCTACACTCCGACACATTTTCTGAGCTGCATGGCATGTGGCAGACTGTTTGCTAAGTGCAGATAGAATCATCCTACAGAACTTTACAGTCTGAAGGAAGATTTGATGCAATACTGTCCCTATAAAAATCCATCGATCAAGGTGATCTCTAAATGATTTTTCTACAGTGGTCAAATTAACACAAGTTTTTAAAATTGGAAGACTTCAAAACTTTTTTTGCTCAACACTGATTTTTTTCTTTTTCTTCAAAGCTTCATAATTGTACCAATAATCAATAGCCTAGGACAAGCAATAAATTGTTGCTGGTTCACAAAGCCATTCTGGGTGTGAACTCATGAACTACTGCTGGTAGACTGCAGTTATTGGCAGAGTTGACAGTAGTTGTTTGTCCATAAAGTAGTTGTTAGAACCATTACCCATAGAACATCAATTTGTGGAATTTTTAAGTAAATCTGAAAATTATGCATGTTAGTAACGCTTCCATTGCATTGTGATTTAATGAAAGTGAAAGCTGCCTCATTGAAATATATTCTCAAAAACATATTGAGAGGGTTATTTTTTATTTATTATTATTAAGCATGCAGGGGTACTGCATGCTTTCTAGTCCAAAAACTGGTGTTGAAAAAAAATGTCTTATGCCATAAACAGGGCTTTAAGGGAGGAGTGTGCGTGGCGATTCTGTCCATATCACAGATCCTGCAATTAAAATCCTTTTCCCTATGTTTGACTTAAATGACAAAGGAAAGGCCTTCTCAGAAAACACAATTGGAAAGTTAGGGGGAGATTGATCAGGCTGAGACTGATTGGCTGAAACTAAGCCTCTAGAGATTAGTTCTCATTAGGCAAAAGAGAACATTTAAACTACCTTGAAATAAACAGGGTCACATCTAGTCCCAGGAATAAATTAATCTGTAGATTTGTTGACACAGCACACTGTTCCTTCCTGGCACAACGTGTACAAGGGAAAATTAGACAACAAATAATATTTGACTTTGATCTGATTTGCACAAAGCATAATAATGTGCTTTCCCTTCCTTCATTTGTCATATCTGATTTCATCCCAAACTTTCAGTATTTCTCTAGTTCTCCCTACACACTGATTAAACAGACTGAATTAAAAAAGAATGCGGGGACTAGTTGATGAGTTAAAATAAATTATATATATTCATGCCAGCAAAGAAATTAAAAACTTCCAGTTAATGTACAGCTAGAAAAACATGCGTGTCATCAAGTAATAAGTGTAAGTGGATTGAATAAATGTCAAGATGGGCTTAAAGAAATTGAAAAACAAACTATCATCAGAGACAAATGAGTGTGGGAGGTATAGTGTATCTGATATGGAAAGGAAGATTAAAGAATAAAGTTAAGAAGGATAAACAAGGTGATGAGAGAAATGTAAGTCGTAAATATTAGAAAGTACATCAGAGCTCAGATAAATAATGTTATCTCTCCCAATTACATAAGATTCAAAAGAAAGGACGAATGTATTTTAAATATTGAAAAAATAAGTAATCACCCATATGGGTAGACCTTGCCTTGAAAAATAATAATTTGTTTTTTCCCTTAATTTGAAGTTCACAAAGGAATGTGAAGGAAGAGATCCTGGAAGCAGTGCTGGAAGATGTGGCTTTGGTGAAGTAGAAAGAATGTGAAGCAAAAACTGCATCACAAGTTGATTAATAAATTACAATGAATTAGAATTAGTCAAAATTACCATGTCATGTTGGGTTTGTCCTCTGCTAGTGGATGTTGTTAATGGATTTACACAGCGGTGTAAATACAGTCCCATCTCTAAAGCCCATAGCTCATAGCATCCTGACAAAGGCAGAATTGCAATGAAAGGGCTTTTGGTATCCTTCAGACAATTCCTGATCAGGGAAACATGACAATTGCTTTGTGTGTAAGGAATAGATTCAATTATAGGAATAAGATTTCTTTCTTAGGAGTTTACAATAAATAAACAAAAATGCAAAATTTCGGTCTAGTCAAACATTTACAGGACTCCTTAGTTTTAGGAGAATACTTACTTCATCTTTATTCTCTTTCTTATTATACCCCAAACCCTGATTTCATAACAAAACCAATCTGCCTTATGGGAGAAGATGGGGACAGTGATATATTTTACCAATTACAGTAGTTATAGTCCTGTTTTTAGTCTGGATTATTCTAAATTGTTCATTATCAAAAGTCTCAACACCTAGAAATTCAGAGGTTCTGAATTTCTGTTGCTGGATAAGTGTCATCTCACAGAATTATCTGCAGACACTCCACTTATATCAGCGTGGCCTGGATAAATATTCTGAAAGATGATAAAATGAGTTGAAGCATTTTGTGAGAGCTGTGATAGTGTTGTGAGGTGACCCAAGCAAAACCAAGAAATGATGGGAATGATTGCCTCTACCTGAAAGTCATACTTATAGCTGAAGTGAAAATAAGAATGTGTCCTTGAAAAAATCCAAGATATCTCACTTCAGCTGTATGGGGTAGCTTGGGTCAACAGTGTTATATGGGTGTCTGCTTGTCATAGGAATGCTCAGCAGTTAGAAGATAGGAAAATGGATCTGCGAGGTTAAAGGAGGGAGATATGTTTCTAGTACAGAGAAAAAAGTAGTGGGTTGTACAATTTGGGTTTGTAAGTCTCTATGAAGTAGGCCAAGCACTATGTCTGTACAGGCTGCTCTGGTCCATATGCAGTTTATAGACAAAATGAATGTGTGTGATGGGTAGACTGTATGTCTGCCCTATTAGAAAAGAGTAGAAAGTATTTTGTTCTGAACCTTAATAATATACTTCTGAGTCATCAGAAGTTGTTTTGGTGAATATGGCAGTAGGAGAGGACAGAAAAGATCACCATCAGCCTTTCTTTGAAAGGAATTTATTCATTTTTTGGGGCCATTTCATCACTATAGTATTTTTTCTTTCAATTTTATTTTTAATGGAATAATTTCTAAGAGCCAGTGTTAATTGCATCAGATCTTTGTTGGCAGTTGCAAGGGAGATGTGATGTAAACGTAATATGCTGGGATTCCTGCTCATCTCTATTCCCATTCTTTCCAAAAGACTTTGTCACAGTGGATGTTATTACTGTTACTGTTTCAAAATGCCTGGAATTTATAGTAACTTGGTTTGTGAGAGAAGTCATGAGCATCGGCTGTGTCCTAGTATTGAGTGACTTATAATGTGGAAGTCTGCGTAAACAGGAACATGTGAGGTAGGAAAAGCTGTTAATTTCCTTCACCATCCATACCTCTTTCGAACATTTCTGGCTCAGCAGTTAAGCTATTAGAGTTTTTTGACACACAGCTGCAGAAGACTCTTCTTCCTTGCTGCGTGTCATTTGCTGCCCTTTATACAAAGTCCAGACACCATTTTCATGAATGGCCATGCATTTTCCCTTGACTACTGCCTGTTTCTCCAGCACACAAAGTCATGGCACATTAATATACATTATAGACAGCTATCACTGAGTTTTCTGTTGTCTCCATCTCACCAATCTTGGGCATATTAATAAAATATTTTCTCTCCTAGTGCATGGAATCTTACTTACTGAATCACAGGAAAGGTGGGGAAGGATGCAGGAGTTGGGAGTGTCATGATTTCGGGTTATGTGATGATGAAGCACCAAAGCACAAAAATTACAAGGCAAGCCAGTGCACCTGTGTATAGGTCTTGTGAAGCTGGGACACTGGGGTGAAACCAGAGAGAGCATGGATTCTCCTGGGTCTTTTTTGGATGGAAGACACTGTGAAAGGCATAGCTGACTGCACTGCACTACCCTTTGAAGAGACTGTCAGCTTCAAGGAAGGTTATTTCACATGGTCAGGTCTATCATTGTTTAAACTTCCTTAGAGCTTGAACATCAAATTTGCCCACAAGGCACACTAAATGAAAGAGCATGCGTAGCAAGTATGAGCAAAGTCAACCTTTCAAGAGAAAAGGTCTCTCAGAAAAATTCTGTAAAGCTTTTGCTTTATTGTAATAGGGCATCAGCAAAAGATTGGAAGAAATTAAAGATGACCATGAAAATAATGGACATTTATCATGCTGTGGATCATTGTCCCAAAGGGACTGATAGAGTCTCAGCCACTTGGGAAATTCTAAGTGAGAGTGAACAAAACACTTGAAAATCTATTAGTTGAAGCTTAGTTGAAGCAACTGTCAGATGAATGAATTAAAAGAGTCTACAATAATGAGTCTTTTAACTCCTTTACTTCAAATAATTTTGGTAGAGGAAGCAGAAGAGAGATGTGTTGGGATGGGGAAGTAGGAGGGAGTAATGAGGGAAGAGGAAAGTTAAGTTAAAGCAATTTAAATCCAAATATATAGAAGAAATGTAGATAACTAGGAAGCAGAAAGGTTTCTATAATCTATAAAATGAGAAAGAAAGGTAACATAAGAAAAAAGATAGAAGAAATAAGGGTAGGAAATTAAACTCTATGCATAAGAGGATTTCAAATTAGCAGAGTTAAAGTATGGCAGAATGGAAGAAAGAAATAAAGACCAGATGTATAGAATGATATGAGAAAACACTTATAAAAAAACCATGAAAGAAGGAGTTAGCAAAAAATAATCAGCTGTTAAAAACAAGCCACTTGGACAAATACAGAGAGAAAATGGAAGTTTTGTATTTTATTGTCACTGACTATAGCAAAGAAATTATTTTGCTCAAATAAGACACAGCAACATAAACTGAGAAATGATGTGTAATACCCTCTGACCTTTACATGCTGAGACAGTCTTAGAAGACAATTTATTACATCTTAACAATAACTAATAAACTAAATTGGGTTTTCACTACCACCAAATTAAAAGCTTATTTTTAGTGTTTATATTTAGTGTCATATCTCCTAACTGGGGTTAGACGAGCTTCATTAGATTTTTTTTCTGATAAATGGGGCTCTGAAGATTAGCACCTATTTCAGGCTATTCTACTTTCCATAAAAGTTTATTATTGCCAGAATTATTTTTAAATCAATTAACCTTTACAGTTGATCTTCATATAAACACATTTTTACTTCCAGCTTTCTTGAAGTTACAGAACTGAGAGCTCCCCTTAGCAATTGAGTATTTTATTCTGTTCTTCTCCCATTCATTGGGAAGGGAAGTAAGAGACACATGCATTTTCCAACACCTGTAGGACAGGACTATTCTGAGGAAACCATATACTAAGGCTCTAGCTTATTAGCAATGGGCTATAGGCAGGAAGAAGTGGCAAATGCATATTACCATTTCTAGATATATCAGTGCTTAAGTACACATTGGAATAACAAAGCAAATAAACAGGAATGCCTTACAGACTTAAATTTAAAAATAATTTAAAAAAAATTATCAGCTTGTCACAGATGTAGAATTCAAAGTGAATGTATCTATCACCAAACATCAAGATGAATGATTTAACACATAAAACAACAGAGTAATGATGACATAAATATCCAGTTGAGGGACCTAAATGTGCACTTTCCCAGATCTCAGCCAGAGGTACTGTGCAAGTAGTTTGGAGGGTGGGATTTACTTGCGGCGCTTATAAGAACTCTGGTGAAGCCTAGGACAAGAGAAACTGTTTTAGGTCTAGCAGTTCTGATTTCCAGGGTGCAGCAGAGACCTCCTGCTTCTTTCAGGGCCAGCTTAGTTTTTTTACTGTCAGGGTGACAGATTAATACAGGTCTTACAGTTTAGCCATGTAAGCTACTGGCCAAACACATTGTGAACTATTTCTTAGGTCACTACCATTTTGCTACTGTGCAAACTGCAAGTAATTCACTTTTCTGTTCATGTCGCTCCACTGACAAATACCATGAGGTGTACTCTCCACTATGGTAGTCTGGGAAGAGGCTTATGTTAAGTTACTAAGATCCTGAAGGACCTTACTCTGCTCAAAGTAAATGCAAAGTTGAGATCTCAAACAGAAACTACAACAAAAATTAAGGATCTGGAACTTGTAGGTAAGAACCTGCTTCTCTGTTTTCTCCTGCCTGTTCCACAATGGGCAAATGCTGGTTTGGTCCTACACTTCTGCATAAAACAGCAGCATGAGCAGAATTATTTTTCGAGAGTAAGAGCATTGTCTGGCTAATGATGAGATGTTACAAATGTCTATCTTCAACCGTCCACATTCATTATTTCTCATGAAGAGTTTAAAGAAGCTGTGTAATGAGTAGCTAGAGCTTGCTAAACCTAGGATTTCTGAATGCCTGTTGGATTCATATGCATGCTTCTTTATCATGCTTTTCTGCATGTTGGTGTTGCATGGAACAGGAAATGTTTCATTAGGAAATGAAATAGCCGAATAAATGGGGCTTGTCTATACAAGTGCAACATTTAGTGAGTTTGGCCTAATCAATCTTACATTATAGTTTTGACTGGACTTATGCAAGAAATAGATTTCATTGAAATGTAGGGATTTCAAGAGATCTGCTCTTCTGCTCTGAGCTAGATCTAGTGTATTCTAGTGTTTAGAAGAGCAACGAAGCTGGTGAAGGGTCTAGAGCACAAGTCTTATGAGGAGCGGCTGAGGGAACTGGGGTTGTTTAGCCTGCAGAAAAGGAGGCTGAGGGGAGACCTTATTGTTCCCTACAACTACCTGAAAGGAGGTTGTAGCGAGGTGGGTGTCGGTCTCTTCTCCCAAGTAACAAGCGATAGGATGAGAGGAAATGGCCTCGAGTTGCACCAGGGGAGGTTTAGATGGGATATTAGGAAAAATGTCTTCACTGAAAGGGTTGTCAAGCATTGGACCAGGCTGCCCAGGGAAGTGGTGGAGTCACCATCCCTGGAAGTATTTAAGAGACGTGCAGATGTGGTGCTTAGGGATATGGTTTAGTGGTGGACTTGGCTGTGCTAGGTTAATGGTTGGACTCGATGATCTTAAAGGTCCTTTTCAACCTAAATGATTCTATGATTCTATGATTCTATCCATACCATCTCTGACAGATGTTTATTAAGTATATTCCTTGACTCCAAAGGCAGAGGGATCATAACATACCTAAGAATCCAGTACCTCCTCCTCGTACATAACTGAAAGATGAAAATGGCAAAGCAAGCTATTGACTGCTCCTGTGTGCAGTAGAAAAGATCTGTTTTTCACCCCCCTTAATATTTTTCTCTATTTCTTCCTCCTAACAGAATTTTAAAAGAAAATAGAAAAGAAAGAGGAAAAGAAAAAGAAAAAAAAAGTCAAAACAAAAAATGTCATAGTATTATATGAATGTGCTGGAAGTAGAATGGTCCCAGGGAACAATCAACAGTAATTTATACTTGGCATATTAAGTAAACAGACAACTCTTCCAAATTACAGTACTTGTGAATGTCAGAAAAGGCTAGGAAGACTATTAGAAAAACATTTTAGATTTACTCAGTAATGACATGAGGTTTATTATATGCCAGCTAGGAAGAATATAAATTATCTTATCTCAATACTCTAAATTTTTGGAGTACTTAAATTTTGTCATCTTGAAACTGCTGCAATAATTGTATAGCAATGAATATGTTGTTTTGTTAAAAATAGAATATCAGCATATGAACAGAATAAGAAATGCTTGACATTGAAATAGTCCGTGAAATTCAGTCCAACTTTCTTTACTTTTATGGCATTTTAAATTCTTAGACATGAGTGTACATATTTTTCCTGCATGTCTACATGAATACAACATTTGACTCTTCGACAAGACCAGGTTGTAAGTTAGAGGACAATTTTCTGTCTTTTTGTTTGACCCACTGTTCTTGTTTGTAAATATTGTACTACACTTACAAAGCAGTAGGGGCTAGATAAAAAAATTAAGCTAGAGCTGTGGTTGGTCTTTTTTATAGCCTAAACAAATTCCACTAATTTGATTCAGAGAAAGGCAGTCTTCTGTGCTTATAGGTCTAAGACTTCACCTTCATTGTTCAATTTTACTACAGGAATTAAGAAAAGCTGTAGCTTTTAAGTAACTAGGACCAAGACTCTTGAAAGCTTTGTCTATCAATGAATTCTTGAATTGTAATTACTGAAGAATTTTAAGTGAGAATTGAAGTTCTTTGAGACAGCTCGGTCATTTGTTTATAGAAATCTGGCTTGTTCAAAAAAATAGAAGAAAAAATAGATTATATATCAACTGTGTTGTTTTTTCTCATGCATTTTGCACACAGGCACGTTCACTCATGATTTGTACTGGTGATAATACAATCAACAGAATAATAAAGATGTTACAATTTGATCAGTATCTCCAGTTTCATCTCAGTAATACATGTCCTGAGCAACAGCTCAGAGAATGGTCTTAAAAGGTTTGACAGAAGAGAGCCTCCTACCTGGCTGTGTCTGGAAACTGAATCCAGAAAAGGGTCCTCTCACACTTTAACCTTCTGCTTTAAATCAGCCATGACTGACTGTAGTGTTTTCTCTGTGGAATGCCTCAGTGGTCTGGGTCCTACTGGTTATGGTCAGGAGCAGGCTGTCACTTTCACAGTGCACAGCCAGGCTGTCCTGGTTGTGTGGAGGGAGACTTTTGGAGAGGTCATATTCAACTGTGGCTTCTGCATGGGAAGACTTGCCTGGTCTGGAGCAACTCTCCACATTCCTGTAGGCCAGCTTGGCCTGGGTTGTTAGGGTTTTCTAGTAGAAGTAGTGCTTTCCCTCAAAGATACTCAAATTCTTCCTTGTTTTGGGTAATGTAGATGTGGTAGGTCTGTAAGACATGTGAGAACAGAGATGGGCCTTGATTCTTGGTGACAAAGGAGAAGACAGCTTTAAAGAATTTTCCATTTTAAGTTCAGTCTCTCTCATTTCCAAGGTGTTCTCCTCCTCTTCCTCGCCCTCCTCCTGTACCCCCAGATAGCCTGGTGGGGACTCCAGGCTAGAGGTGACAGCAGCACTGGAGTTGTGTTGGCCTGTAGCTCAGCTGAGACCTTGGCTGGGTGCATGCTACGATCTGTCATGTGTTTTGCCTCCTTGCTGAGCATGCTGTCAGTGGTCAGCCTGGCAGCCAGGCAGAGGAGCAGGTGGCACATGGGAAAGAGGAGCATTTTAACCATCAGTTTCTTATGCCCACTTCCAACTCTTTCTTTTGAACCTCAGCTAATAAATTGAAATACAGTTGACAAAATCCTTAGCTCTGCCATGATGGCAATAGTCCTAAGTACATCCAGCAGCAGAATGTAAAGTTCCTAGGCAACTTTGCTGGCAAACATGGATCTTGATAGCTTCATCAAGAGAAGATTTTGTAAAGATATAGCAGGTATTAAATACTGCCTATGGTCTAATTTAGGTAAGTATGTGCATTTAGGATCTACTCCCTACAGCCTACCGAATGAGGCTTTGAAAAATCTATGTTTTGGACCAAAGAAGCTTGAAGTCACATTAATAGAATTTAAGTGCCTGAGCCCTAAGCCTCTGGGTATGCAAAATGAATGTGAACTCCTTTCCTTATCCATACACGTGTTCCCCCGTACACAGAATTTTCACAGGAAATAGAGCTTTACAGTACTTTAAACAACATTTTGATTGATTTTAATTATTATTTTGGACATTTTACAGTCTTAAAATATCATGTAAATGAAAAAAAGGAGATGGTTGCAGGATATTTATTCAGTTTGCCTCCTTTAGAAGCATAACAACTCAAGTCTTAAGGGATAATATAAAACACGATAGGCAATCTGTAAGAAGGAAGAGAAAATGGTTGATAAAACCTCAGTAAATGTCATTAGCTAAATGCCGGTTCCAATTTCAAAATAAATACTCACTCAAGTGTTAGATTGAATTAAACTAATTTTGATATTGGTATTTTTAGAAGCTCATTTTGTTCAAGTGAAAAGTAACCTTTAGTATTCATCGTCTCCCTATTCTCCATTTTCTTGATTCCTATGGACTCTTTTACTGGATGAATTTCAGGGCTGCTAACCTCTTGTGTGGACATCACAGAATTATATCCATCCCATGTAGCAGGTCCCTTCATACCCCAGCCTTTGGGAAAGGCAGAGCACATGCTGTATCTGTGCTGGGCGGGGGTGGGGGGGTCATGCTGGTGAGAGCTCTCCTACTGATAGCTAACCCTGGGATTCCTGCTCATTGACTCATGCTCAAGCCTTGGTGCCAAAGTGCTAGAAAGCATCTACACTGGATGTTATGACACAGCAGGTAGCTGCTGATGCTGCCAGGCTGGGAATGGGCACAGACCCATTAATACCAGGTTGCTCGATCCATCTCTCTGACTGTCTGGATATTCCTTTGCCTGCTCTGCCTGCCCCCCACCCTTCTTCCTGATCACAAAAGCAGGGTGACTCCAGTAGTGGGGTCAGAATGACAGATCTGGTTTATTGTCCTCTTCCAGATGTCATGATCAAGCACAGGACTGCCCAGCAGATATTAATGGATAACCCTGAGAACTTTTGCATACCTTATTATCCCTTTCCCCATTTCTCAACCCTCCTTTTCAAGGTGTTTGTGGCTCCCTGTCTCTTCCCCAGTCACATCCCAAATAAACTACCCAATACAATTGCTTTTTCTCTATTGGTCCCAGTTTTGCAACACCCATACCCAAATTTAGTATTTCTGACACCTTTACCTAGGTAATCTCAGCCTCATATGGTGTAACTGATAGGATTACCTAGGTACAGGTAGCCTCAAAAGATTCCCGGTACTCCTCTCCAAATATCTGTGAAGTTCAGCCATTTCTCACATACCTCCCTGGTAACCATGTGTAAAATCCCGCCTTCCCTCATGGTGCTGTCTACAACTGTTGCCTGCTTCTCACACTGTTGTCTATCAAGTTCAGCAGCTTCTTAGGTCATATCCAATAGCTTTTAATAGTCTGTTCTCTTAGGTAAACCTCAGGCCAGGGCCTAGTCAATGGTGTGGTTATTTACCTGCATCCCTAACCTGGTGCTTAGCCACTTTTAGAGTATATTGAGGTCTCGGATAAATTATATTTCATAGTAGAATACACTTTTCCTTAGGAAATCATGAGGACTGTCATCTGAATAAATGGGAATTATTCGTATAACTCTGTACACATTTTGAAGAGAATAAACTCCTCCATTAACGATTCCCTGGTATTCAATTTTCATTGACAAAAAGACAAAAAGGAGTATTAAAACCATACTGCATGTGACATAGATTGCTCACAAGCAACTGCAGAACTATGCATTCTTACCTGAACCTCATATTACTTTGCTGAAAGTTTAGTTATGATATTTGCTGAAGTATTCTGTGTGCTTAACCAAGTGTGGCTTCAACAAAAAATAAATAAATAAATAAAAATAGACATTTTGTCTACAAAATCAGGTCATACATTGCATCATTTGGTTGTTCTACTTTATTGCAAAAAACTGGGCTTATGTAGCATGAAGGCTTTTTCAAAGTTTGACTAAAGCCTGGAAATCTAAAGTTTGCCTAAAAACGGGAAATCTAAAGTTAGGAGTGACACATACAATATACTGCAGTTTAATCTATATTCCAGGCAGTGCATGACCATTTTGGAAGGCAAAACTGGAGACATGTTCAAAGCTCCTGCTGTTCACAGAATAGGACTGTTTAAACAGTCCTTTACCACTTATGCATCCATGAACTCGAAGGGAAGATTCTGACAATGTTGGATGAGGCAGATGAAGGGAATTGTTTCCGTCTTGAAGATGAGTAGGTTTGTTCTTTGTTTCTGTGTATCAGACTAGTTTAGCTTTATGTGCTCTGTGAACTGGGAGGGAGAATAATGCACATTAATTGGTAACTCTCCAGTCATTCAGTACACTGGCATATAGTTTCAAAATATTCCCCTGTGGATGTAACTCAATGTATGTGTACAATGAGCTTCTCATGGGGTCTCGAGCATTAAACATGATTCAACTTTTATTTGCCAACCGTCATGTCTGCTTCCCTCTTCTGACTCATCTTACAAAAGTGGAATTTCCCAAGAGAAGCACTGTTCACCCAGAGCTTTCTAAATGGCACAAAGAAAGTATTGCAGGCCAGAGGGTCTGGGCCTTATATGTTCATTTTTTATTCTAATTCCTAGTACTGAGTAGGACTGCATAAAGCTGAAATGCAAAGTTTCTAAATGCTAGACTAAAACCATTTTCACTTTCTTCAAATTCCTCAGGTAAAATTAGGAAGGATTATTTCCCAGGAATTCATCTAGTTCATACTCCTGCCCCATCTAAACAATTAATCCTAAAGGTCTATCTAGAGAAGATGTATATTCAGAAAAGTAATGGTATAATGTAAATGGTACTAAGTTGCACATCATTTGGGGAGAGTCAGTGTGTATTAGGGAGTACTGGGCTAAGACTTCATAAGCAAAATATTAACTGGATATTAATGTTTTTTATACCAATACAAAGTTATATTTTAAATGTAATTTTGACTTTAGCATCTGCAAATTGTTGGGTATTGAGTGGAAGAACAAGATATCACTAAATGAAGGTCACAGAACATAGAAGAGTCAAAAGAGGCTTTGAGTCTTTTTCTTCCAAATCTGTACATTTGTCTTGTCTAGATGTTATTTAGTATCCATTACCTCACCAATGTGTTGGACTATGCGCATAATCAGTTAGCATTTTCACAGCTTTTACTAAGTTGTACACAGTATCGAACTGTGTAAGTAGCCAGAGTTCAAAGAATTATTTATGGCCTGAAATATATGGGGTTTTGTGTGGAAATTCTTGGGACGTGAGATGGAATGATCAGGTTTATCCATTCCTTTATAGTTGCATGACAGGTGATGTAATAGGAAGAAAAACATTGACCTTTTATTAGTATCCAGAAAGGATATTGCTATAATGCTCAAAAATCTTTATGATAAGGGAGGGATAACTACAGAATACATACAAGAGAAATAAAGAACAAACTAAAGGTAGATGGAGAAGATAGAGAAAGGGCAGCTGTGGTAAACAAAGAGCAACAGAATTGGGAATGGCAAAATCAATACTCTGTTTTAAGTGGTGAACAGAGACCAGGCTTCAGGTACAATTCAGTGACTAAAAACACTCTCTAGTGTGTGCATAGAGCCAGGTTTAGGGTGAAATGGATGACTTATCTTAGGGAAGAAGGAATCTTCAACTATACCCTGCCCTTGAAGATGCCCTTTGAGTGTATGTTTATCTAAGATCTAGATAGTTCAGGAGTTATTTTCTCTTAAATGTGATCTTAGAATTAAAAATACATATAAATACATATCCATGAGAATTTTAAGGACTGCTCTCTGTTGTGCATACTTCATGAAATTAACTGAAATGGAATCTTTTCATTATGGAAGGCTGCTTGTTTAGAAGGATTTAATATTCCTCACATTTAATGAAACAAGGAACCCCATCTGCTCAACTTGGTCTAACTTAAAAGATTAATTTCTTAAGAACATAAATGCATAACTATGTGAAGTCAGTGGCAAGTAAAATTCATAGGAAAAAAAATAATTTTTTTCTCAACTCTTTTTCCTGTTATGTTTAGGAGGTGATATGGAGTAGGAAACTATTTGGAAATGTAGCACAGCTCAGCATGCTGTCTGTACATTTGCACTTTTGTATGCCCAGGTGTATAAACTTTTGCTTAATTTCAGCGGGACCTTAAATCTATATTTACTCTTTTGTTGTTTAGCATATTGAAATCTTACTAACCACCATAGTTTCCAAAGGCCATCGCATCCCATACCTGTAATTTACTGCAATAGACCTTCACTTCCATTTTGGAATTCCCGAGATTCACACTGACAAGTTGATGGTTGTTGTACACTGACACTTATTTCAGCAAGATCTTCTTGCTAGGCTGAAGAACCATAGAAAAAGTTTAAGATTTCCCCTGGTATCTCTTTGATGCAGCTTTGATCTGCTAAGCTCATCATACCACGTTACGAAGGTGATGTCTGTAAACCTCCAGTGTTTACTAACCATAAATTTCCTCAATTATGTAGCTGGTCTCTGCATGAGTACAGATTAGACTTTTGCTTTAGAGCTATATGTGATTCCAGACACTACTTTCTTCTACTCAGTCAGCAGAAAAAATCTCTAATTATGCTGTGGGCTCAGTCAACAGAGTCAGCAAAACAAAACTCATTATGTATTACAAAAAATCTAGCAGTGAACAGCTCACGCAAATTCTTCATGGAGTTACAGAAAACAGATTCTCTATTAGCAGAAAAAAAGTTCTGACTTGCTATCACCTTGATAAGTTCTTGAACTCTTTTTGTTTTCTTTCCTTGGTACCTTGACACTGCAATTTCATACATTCTCATTTATATTATTTTGGCAAAGTTTCTTTGTTATAGACATTGTACAGAAATGCTACTAACACTGAAAAGTCATTAACTCATGCTCCATGAAGTTGTTAGCTTTAGAAATATATGTTGGATATGGTTGTTCTGCACTGTAGTAAAACACAGTTCATGTTTTCCTACAGTGTCTTTTTTTTCTTCTCCTTGTTCCACAGAGTGAAGAGGACAAAGGAGCAGGAGAACAACATACGCATAATCCTGTTTAATCATAGTCTGCTGTCCTCTACTTTTGCCTCTGACTTCCAATAATCTCTGTAAACTTTGTGCAAGTAATTCAAAAAACCTCATGAAACCAAGACAAGTCTTGAACTATAAATATTCATCATTTTCATGGACTCTTGAACAATTTGTTGGTTTGGGATATTTTTCTGGTTTTATCTGCTTTTCTTCTGTTTCAGTGAATGACCGTTTATACTTAACGTCTGTTTTCCCTCTGCCTGTATTTCCAATTTACTTATTTATCAACTCTGTCTCTGTGCTCAGACTTAAAAGAAGGATGACACAAACACTTTCCTCCAGTCTTCTCTGCCACAGAGATTTTTTTTTTTTTAATTTTGTATTTAAGGGGGACTTCCTTACAGTATGCAGAGGGAGATAGCTTGCTGATTGCCTTGCATTTGCTCTCATCATATCTGCTGCTCTGTTTTGCAGTCTCAGATTCCAGAAGAGATGACAGCAGTCAGAGAACAGGAAAGAAAAACTAACAAAAATATTGTTAGGTAGATTTGATTTCTGTTAAGGTTTACATTAAATTGGATATCTGATCAATTGCATGCTGTACAGGTATAAAGAAACCTCTAATACGAACACTGCTCAGAATGATATTAGATCTAAATAGTCAGATATTTTTGAAGACCAAGATTAATACCACCCCCCAAAAAAACCCCACAATCAACATTAATGTTAGTTTCCCTGCAAAAAAAAATTTGCCAAAAACCCGCCTTAAATATTAGAGTAAATTTTAATGTTAAAGTGTTTTGGAGTTGTTTTTGTTTGTTTGTTTGTTTTTTTTGTTTGTCTTTGATTGGTTGGCTGGTTTTGTTTTTGTTTTTGTTTTCTGTAACAAGCGGTACCCTTTTTTTGTCTTTAACCTAACTAGGCCCCAGGCTCAGCTGTAACTGTGATATTTTTCTTTTTTGAACATAAATTGAAACTTTTTTTTTTTTCATGGAAGTTTATAAAACTTTTTGCAAATTATTATAATGCTTTAAACTGCAGTTTAGAATTTTTGTCCCTTATTCTCTAATTTTTTTCTGAATCTATTCCTGGACAATTTTTTCGAAGTGTATAACCCTTTTTTACTCACTCAGTCCCTGAGGAACATTAATACTATATGAAACTATGAATATTTCATAGAGTTGTAGTTGACCATGTATGTTTGTTCAAGTCCTTTGAGTTCCCTACTGAAACAGAATCAAACTAAAATATCTGATATCTGAAGACTGGAAAGTCTGATATAATTCAACTGATTTCAGCTATGTTGTTCTTGATCCACATAGATAATGAAAGTAGGATCAAGTTCTGTGTGCGTCCCCTTTCATATTCTTTCAAATATACTCACTTTCATTTTTCATTGCATTTCATTTTAAGAAGGTGAAGTGTATTTGTAATCTTAAATAGTGCTTTTACATAGTTTCCTAACATTAGAATTTACCTTAAATTTGTAATATATGATTGACCTCAAGTGAACAATATTGCCCTGGACAGTCAGCAGCCAGTGTTATGACACTACCATTGGTAGAGACTTCTGAGAACTATAAATGTCAAACTTACAAAGCAATCTATTTTAACTTTGAATGACAGGCTTTGTAAAAAATGCAAGTAAGTTTCAACTGTAAAGTAAATAAGAACTTTTTAAAACTGCTGTGAATAAGGACCTCACTCAACAGACATTTCAGCCTTAGCACAATTATGTGATAAAGGTGAAAGTGGCACTGTAGATGTACACAAAAAATAGGTTTTTGTACATGTAAGTGGGCATAAACAGTGCAACTTCCTGCTGCAAACTTTCTATTTACAATGTTATTTGCAATCAGACACAGATCCAAGCCAATGCTGCTTCTGATCTGTTTTCACATGCTTAAACTCCACTTGCAATTGGCAGCATAGCTATTATGTTTCTCAGAGCAGAAAAAAAGGCAGGATTCTGTTGTAATAGTATTAATCAGAAAGTGATGCTGTGGCATACTGTTGAACAATTTATCTTCTTTTGTTGACTTGAAGACGTAATATTACAGTCAAATCACATGAAAAGTCTTCATTCTACACAACTTTCTCTTTTTATAGTGATCAAACAGTACAGTCTTGGGAGGCAAGGAAAAAGGAAAAACGGGAAAAATGACAGTGAGGAGATAAACATATCTATTTCAATTGGGTAAGTTTGTGTGAAATTTTGAACTATACATGACTGTTGAATTTCACACGGAGATACTCTAGCTTCCTCAATTTTCAGCCTATGAAACTCCCCAAACCATATGATATTTATTCATATAGCGGTGCTTTGATGACATACAAAGGTATATTATCACCACCCAAAATGAGGCACCTGAGGAAGTGTTTGCTTAGATAATGGTAGAGTTGATTGATTGAATTTCTGTTACTATGGCTCTTTGTACAACATTTTAATAATAAAAGTAATTTTGCTACTTTTTTCCCCCGTAGCGTCTTTGGCTTAATATCAGTAGAGAATGTATGGTGTTCACTTCTTCGACAACCATTCAGTTTCAGTTTTCTCTCCTTTGTTCAGTATATGGGCATGTGCTCTGCTCATTAAGCACCATCACAATTTTCCTTGCAGACATAGAAGTAGAGTTTAGTCTAGGTTTTCCAGGAAAATCTAATTGCTGTACTTCCTAACTGTGAATGCTCTACATCAGAAGTTTTAAAATGTTCAAGAGATGCTTTGTCAGTATATCATGAGAGTCTCCAGTGAATTACAGTAAGTATTTATATTAGAAAAAACTTGACTAGAAAACAGAGCAGTAGATCCCATTTGATTGTTTCCTGATGATTTCTCTTAGCAAGAAGAAAGTTTATTAAAAGTAAGTCTAATCAGGAGGGCATGTAAAGAAAAAAGTGGCAGATGTTTTCTGGATTCTTCAAAACATCTTTATTTTAATGATTACAAGTAAATTAGCTCAAGTCTGCATATATATTAAACTTAAATATGTTCTGGAGCATTCAGCTATAAATATGGGTAAATATGAAATTCTTAACTACTAATAATGTGTTTATAATTATTACCTTATGAAGAATCTTTGTCTTTTGTTAACGCTGAAACAGATAACTTTTACAAAGAATAACATACTTAAGACATCCATAGAAGATCATTAAAGATGCATTGCAATGGGACATTAACATTTTGCCAGAGAACATATACCAAGTTCTGTTTGGTTGGAGCACTAGATTATTACCTTGTTTGCATTGCTTTTCATTCAAATAAACTATTTTTCTGTCAGAAATTATATTCCCTTTAAATAAACAAATGGTCATGTTTCAATGAAAATGTTTTCAGGAAAGCTTTCAGGTTAAGACAAACTTCCAGGAGAGAGAGAAATATGAGAAACAATTAAAACTGGAAATTACAATACGTACCTGAAACTGAATCTTTTGCAGTCATAAGAAGTGTCTATCCTCTGATCTTTTCACTACTCTTGTTTTATTGTGTGTCTTTTTTTTTTTATTAAAAGTTTTGAGAGGTTTGGGGCTTGCTTTTTATGTGTTTGTTTTGTTTTGTTTTTCTCAGAACAACAACAAAAATTCAGGAGCTCTGTTCTTTTGTGTATTATATTTGGTTTTTAGACTTTCCATTTTTTAAAAATTTAATTTGGTGGATTCACATTCAGGTTTTATTTTCACATATTTTCTTCATGACAGTTTGTACCTAGGAGGTTTTGTTAATTTTTGTAGTAAGTGTTGAAACACTAGATACCTAAGCCATCCAGGAGGAATGACTGGCAGAAGCTATTCAGCAGAAAAATCTAGGAGATGGCTTCACCAGTACTGCTGTAACAGATTTGAGTATGCAAATGTATAGGTCTGGTTATCAACACAACAAATTATTCATTCTGGGTACTATTTAAGAGTATGGTTGCATTAACATTTTGGTTACACTGTTCTACAATGATCCTGCACAATGCACCAAAGCCTTTCAGAACAAAACTGTAGGCAAAAAGAACTCAATTAAAAGGTAAAAATCTGTTTAATCTTGTTTGTAAAATGAACATGAAGAAGGTTCTTCTCTAAAAGACAGCATTACCAAATGGACAGGTACACACTGGGAGAATAATATAGAAAGACAAGAATTAAGGTGGATTTGCTATATGATTTAAGATGGTGGTCTCAGAAGGACCATAAATAAGAGAAAAATCCATAATAATTCAGTGCTAAGGAATTTGATTTCTTCCTCTTCCATGCTCCAGAGGTGAATCACTTCATATACAACAGTTCATAATACAGTATATTCATAAATAGTTTATTCTAAACAAGTGGATTTCAAACCATAAATAAATGTTTTTATTTTCAAACTGTTCAAATAAATGTGCTATCACAGGTAGAAATCACAGATTTCCACTAAGCCACTTATTCTAACTGTAGAATATGACTAGAATACTCTGAGATGAAAATGACATTAAGCAGTAATAAAAGTTTTCCATGGTGATGTGTACTTTTGTAAAGGAAACAGGAAGCTGTTCTGCAATGATCCAGGAACCAGAGGCATGTTATCTGGTATGAAGGAATGCACCAGGCTGCTCCAAACTGAACTAAAATTCAAAGAAGATTTCTGCCTGTTTTCTGTGAGCTTTGAATCAAGTGTTGGATCCTAAACTAAGGGAACAACAGGAAATGTTCAGAAGACTGCTTTCATTAGTAGCTGTGGTACTTCCCCCATTCTTTTTTTGCATCTCCACACTCTTTTGCAATGTAAAAGACTATTGCTAGAAAACCCCATGGTTGGCTGACCCACATGATGACTGAATTTACCACCTACAGAGAAGGGAAGAGACAACACATGACAAATACTTTGCAGCCAGGCACAGAGGGGTCCGGGCTGCTCCTCTAGCTGCAGATGGTAGCAGCCATAGTGTCTCCAAATGAGACATGACGGTCAAGATCCCCTACCCTACTTTCAGGTTCATAACATAGATGGTAAAGCTGCTTTTCAGTGTAAACTCAGAGATGCAAAAGCAATCTGTTCTCAGGGACCACAGGTTTTATTCTTTCAAAGAAGAGTGCCTTGTTTGGTAAACTGTGGAAAATAATTAATTCAGTTTACCTTTGAGTTCATGTCCTTTATCCCTTACCTCCCACCAAATTAACCCCAACTGATCTTGTGTGTTCTTTGGTGGTCCCATGAAGCAGGAAAGAGCACTTGCTATGGCTAGCCTCACTGGCTGGCCATCTCACTCACTCTATTATTAATGAATTATATTTCCTTTTCCTCAGTGCATTAATCTGAGTCACTTTCACTATCTGCTAGCCTTCACATAACTTGTAGGAACTTAATTATCTCTTCCACTTTTATCCATTACTTAAATTTGGTTGAATGTGTCTCGAGGATTGAGAAGTTGCCAGTGCGGTCTGAGAGCCTAAATTGTCTCCGTATACCACTTAGGTTGATGGTGTGCCTAGAATAGTGCAGCTCATGAAGGTGTGACAAATAGTGGCCATCACATGTATATTACAAATTCTATTTATTTGATTTTTCTGTTTTATATTATTATATTATTATTATTGCATCTTCTTTTCATTTTATTTAACCAAAAATAAAATTTGGTACATTGCATTAGCCCTGTTTAAATTTCTTATTTCAGACATACATGATATGTAATGTACAAGCTTCCTTCAACAGGGAAGGGAAGAAACTACTCTCCCTAAGTCTTTTCCACCTGGCATTAAGCCTCATTTCCAAGCAGAGAGACCTTTTGTTGAATGTAGAGATGGCTGATTCTGAACTGTTCTTTTACCATGGCTGATAATTCTTTTCTGACCCATTTTATGACATAATGACATTAGGAAATTTAACTCTTCTATTATTTTGAGACTTTTGCCTATCATCCAGGATTTATTTTTAATTGAGCTCCATGGGCTAGAATATGAGTTTAGGATTTCACACTCTTTGTTCCATGATAAGACTTCAAGTAACATAGCTAATAGATTTGAACAGTAATAGTAGAACAAATGCAGGTACCTTTCTGTCAGAAAATGTGTGTCTCTATTATTTTTTCAGTGGCTTATGCAGGGACTCTCCATAAAGAAATGCTACTCCCTTTAGTGCCATATTTTCAGTTTTCTTTTACTTTTTCTTACATTCAGCAGTCCTTACTCATGTCAGTTACTGTGACCTTTTTCTGTTCTGTTTTTCATTCTGCCACTCTCAAGCCTCATTTCTCAAGGATTTTGTTAATTTCCTCTTTCCTACTTTATCTGCTAAAATAATCAGCAATTGAATAGCTTATGGATTCATAGACATGTCTTCTGTGGCCTGTAAACTTGACCCTTCAATGAGATTAGTAAGGTGTAGAACAGGGATTAAATTCCTCTCAGTCAGACTTCCTACAGTGTTCCACAGTTGTAATAACTTCTCTTTATACTCAGTTCACATCTGGAAAGCTTGCTTTTATGGCTAGTCTTTTTAGAAATCAAATAAATTAAAAAAAGCCATTACAGAACCTGAGAGGGCAAATAGGATGTAATACATGATGTGAGCTGGATGCTTTTACATTTGGAACCCTTTACTTAGAGGATTTTCTGTACATTTTTTCATTAACACAAAATATGAACCTTCATTCAGACACTACCTGATAAATTCTTCTCTGACTGGTTGCTTGTGGACCCCTCATTCTTTCAAAAGTTGCATTTGGTCTTCAGTATTCTTCACCAACAGCAACAGAATCACAATTAGCTATTTGATTTGCAAAATAACGATGTGGGAGTTACTTAATTTAAAAAAAAAAAAAATTGCGTTGTCCTAAATAAGTACACTACACATAGTCTAAATTCTAATTACATGCAGGAAAGTTACATATAACAATTAAACTGAATGCTGTTGCACACCAACATGATTTTTCTATAGTTTTCAGGATTCATTCAAAAGTTAATTTTTCTGATAGATGGATAGCCATTATTTATTTAAAGTAATAATCAATTACCTATTAATTCTGCTCACAGTAAGAAATAGAACTTTCCGACAAAACTGCTCCATCTGCAGTATGGAAGAAACATCAGCTGAAATTCAACTTCATGAATAATTTTTCATCTATTTTTTCCCTTGATCAAAAAGTTATTTACATAAAGTTGAAAGAAACTGTGAAAGAAACTGCAGCCTTTTCCCCATTTGTGTCCCCAGAAAACTACTTAGCTGGCATGGAGGAAATCGTGGAATGATTTCTTTTTCTGGAAGGTAACTGCCGAGTAAGAGTATGACAGCTGCACTACTATAGCTTTTCACAGTTGTCAATTAAGAGGAAACAGATCATCAAAACTTGAATGCTTCATTTCATAATGATCTTCTATATTGTGTTATTTTAAAAAGGCAAGTGCCTCTTGACAAAGCTAAAAAAAGGAAAGGGGGGAAAAGCTTCTAGTGCTGGCAGCTGATACTGTGCAAAAAGTTTTTTCCAAGAGAAATTGAAAATGGTGAGGTTTGTTCTCAGTTTTCCAGTTCTTGATGTTAATACAAACAATAATGAGCAGAACAGCAGCACAAAAGATTAGATTTGAAACGACTCTATGATGCTGCTTTCTGGAGAAACCATGGAATTTTTGTTTGTTTGTTTGTTTTTCCATAAGAGATGCCTGGCAGAAGTTTCACAGACCTTAGTAGGAGAAAATAAGGACATTTCCTGCTTTTCCTGTTCAGGGCAGTTAGTTTCTGGGTTGACCCTTTCAAACAAAAAGAGGTAAAGTAAAAAAAAAATGGTCAGGAATGATACTGATACTAATCAACTAATACTGTGACCAATGTTGTGGTCCAGCAGAGCATTTCTTATTCTGGGCAGATGATCACTCAACTTTTTATCTGGGTGGATCATCACACAGAACAAGGCGTCCGCACAACCAGAGCAGAAGTATCTGTGCAACAGGACCTGCTGTAGTTCCTCACAGATTGTACCAATCAATCCAAGAGTTGCTTTTCTCCCTTTTAGGTGTATATCTGAAAATGTCGCATTCACTAGGGAATTGTGACTAAACCAGGAGACGTAAACTAGGCAATGTAAACACTTCTGGGTGGAGTCAGTTGGACATACACTCTGATCACATCCATGAAAGCTGTGATTCTGAGCAGCTGTCTGTAGAAGATGCTACAGAGATGGATGTTCCAGAGCAGTGAGAGGGGAATAAAGAAAGAGGGATATACTCTGAGGACTCTGTGCTATCTTACTTAGAGCCAGACCACCCTTAAGTGTATCGTTCATTATGACACTGTGCCTGTCTCTCATAAAATATTGATATTCTGTACATAGCTGTAAGACAATTGACACAATTACTGTAACAGAAGTCCTTCAGAGGAAAAATCCAAAGGGAAAACATATTAGAAGATATAAAATCCCAATGCCAAATCCAAAAACTGTACATGCATTAAATTATTGAAAATTAATCTGACAATATTTCTTCTGTTCCTCTCATTTTCCACTTTTTATAGCCATGTCTTATCTATCTGCTATATCTTATCAGTTAGCTTTCAACATTTTAAGACATGGTTGTACAATGTTTAGCATTGGGGCCTAATCCATCCGAGGTCTCTAAATATTATGCAATGAAAAATGTGATGATTAATAATATAACACATAATCCTAAATGATTTCAACACAATTTCAGAGACAATTCTCTTATCTCAGTTTCATGTCTTAGCAAACATTTTTTTCTTTTTTTTTTCCCTTTGTTAATGGTATTACATACATAAAGAAATCACCCTGTCCACATGTTTTGGAATGAAAAACAAATCAGAGTGATGCTCTTCCCAAGTAATATGACTATTTCCAAAACCACAGAAAACAGTACTGTGTAAAATTTAACAGCTAAATTATGCTTTAGATTAGACCTCTGTGGTATCACTAATACACAGCTGGTAGTACATACCTGAGAACCTGTGAATGGCACATTTTAAAGCTTTCTTACTGCAAATCCAGGTTCCAGGGAATGAAAAATACCCAACAGAGATATTTCTCCCTTAGAATAAATGGATTAAGAAGTTGTGGAATAAGCAAAGTCATGGTTTCAACCAGTACAGAAACATATTGCAATCCATAAGAGACAGCTGAAAATTATACCACCAAATGGCACAGAGTATCAGTAAGTAGGATTGCTTCTCAATAAGCATAATATCTTTAAGCATGTCTTGAGACTGACATAATAATGAACTATATAATTATGCATAATTCTCTACAGTCTGTATTAACTGTAGTCTTTTTTCTTTCCCATCTTTTTTTATTGAATGAAGTTTCTGTACATTATTTATTTGCAAAATACCTAAATAGTACAAGTTAATTATAAACTTTCAAAAATATAAATATCAACCTAAAGAGAAATCACCGAATATTTAAATTAAGGGGAAAAAATTAATATCTGGCTTTAACAAGTATTTATCAAGTAGGTATTTGCATATTTTTTAGCTCAAGTAGTTTCTTTGCATGGATCAGTACCCTCAGTGTAGCAGTGATATTAATAGCCATTAGGCTCTAGTACATTGTCAGATTAAGATTAATGACACCAAGCTGAGTGGTGTGGTTGACACGCCAGAGGGACAGGATGCCATCCAGAGGGACCTGGACAAGCTCGAGAAGTGGGCCTGTGGGAACCTCATGAGGTTCAACAAGGCCAAGGGCAAGGTCCTGCACCTGGGTCGGGGCAACCCCCAGTATCAATACAGGCTGGGGG
>NW_008794544.1:35922-38639 GCF_000699145.1 Aptenodytes forsteri | reverse complement strand
CTGGTGAGACCCCACCTGGAGTCCTGCATCCAGCTCTGGAGCCCTCAGCATTAAGAAAGACACGGACCTGTTGGAGCGGGTCCAGAAGAGGGCCACGAAAATGATCAGGGAGATGGAACACCTCTCCTATGAAGACAGGCTGAGAGAGTTGGGGTTGTTCAGCCTAGAGAAGAGAAGGCTCCAGGGAGACCTTATTGAAGCCTTTCAGTACTTGAAGGGGGCTTATAAGAAAGATGGGGACAGACTTTTTAGTATGGCCTGTTGCAATAGGAGAAGGGGTAATGATTTTAAATTGAAAGAGGGTAGATTTAGGCTGGACATAAGGAAGACATTTTTTACGCTGAGGGTGGTAAAACACCGGCACAGGTTGCCCAGAGAGGTGGTGGATGCCCCATCCCTGGAAACATTCCAGGTCAGGTTGGATGGGGCTTTGAGCAACCTGATCTAGTTGAAGATGTCCCTGCTCATTGCAGGGGAGGTTGGGCTAGATGACCTTTAAAGGTCCCTTCCAACCCAAACTATTCCATGATTCTATGATTAAATTAATTTTCACAATTTTTCCTTTGCAAATAGGTTTTCTTTAGTTTTGTCACAGAAGAGGACTAGGTTTGATCAATTTTAATTAAAACATTGGACAAAAAAAGACACCAAAGATTTCTTGCTTAAATTTCACGCTTCATGCTCTTCTCATCTTTATTCAACTTGAATATGCTTCCCACAGTTTATGTAATACAGTGGATGGGTTATTTTTATTAAATCACCTCTATTTTAAACACTTTTATTAATAGTAGTAAAGAACTCTCTTCTCTCCTGTAAAGGTCTGGAGGACTATATCTTTTGTTTGGGGACTACGGGATCTTTCCATTTTAAAAAGAATACTTACGTGAGGTGATTTTTTAGATATACTCTTAATCCTTGAGCACTACTGCTTGAATACAGTTAGAAGGTCAACAGCTGTCATATCTGCTCTACATCAGGAGGTTTTATTAACCTTGGACTCCTCTTATTGACTCTTCTAGCCTAATATTTTGATGTGATTACATCCGAATGCAGTCCCATCTTTTCCTAATCTCTCTGTTAGGAGTCACTCATCATTTTGCAAAAATATTTTGGCAATGTCCTTTTGTATTTAAACAATTGCTTGAACAATTTTTCCAAGCTTTATATTTGGTTTTCTGTTTTGCTGGAATATTTCATTGTTAGAAGTAGTATACTCTTCTTTCAAACTCACATGCTTAGCTTTGTATATGCAGCCCAATACTAAATGGAAAAAAGGTGCATAAATGACTGAGAATATTAAGTCTAAAATATTTATTCCAGAAATACTTTGTTACGTGAATGGAACCTATTAATTTGGAGCACACATATTCAAAGGAGCACATTCATTGTAGGATATGTAAACCAGCCTAGAACATAGGTATTCTAGCAAAGAGTATTTGATTTTCTTTTATATACATATACAACCTCCTCAGATTTTGAAGGCTGATTTCATGTAACAGAATGTTTACCCTTACTTTCCAATTATATTAAAACTTTAGTTTGAAAATGTATCTGAAAATATCTTTATGGATTTCAAGCATGATTTTTAGAGAAAGGTGAATAGTGTGCATATCATAAATGAATAAACAATGAACATAGTTTTTAAAAAGCAATACAATTTATTTTTGGTAACCCTGTGCTGTTGATGTCTCTCATCTCTTCACATGCTCTTCTTTCAGGGCCTGTGAAACTGTCTCAGGAATTTGTACAGTAATGAATAAGACATAACTTCTTCTTCCATCTGCTTCTGGCTCTGAGTTAGGTCTTTTCCTCAAGGATCAATCACTTTTTCTAATAATTCATAAAGTACCTACAATACTTGTATCACAAAAAAAAATTAGTCATGCTTAATATCGTAACTTTTTTCAGGTGGAAATCCAATTTTTTTTCAACAAACTATATCCAAGGAGGAAAAATGATGAATAATTATTTGAAGGATGACTTTACAAAGAAAAGGCATTTTGACAACAGTTATTTTGACTTCCATTCTGACCTGCAATATTGCTTTGCATTTCAGTGTAAGACCTAACTGTAACTCATTCTTGTCAACATGAATTGATATTTCGGTCTGACAGTGAATTAGTCTGTATCTCTGAATTTTTAAACATATATGTGCAAGTCTTACAATGGTGTGTCTTTTCATCTTTGGCAGTTTGCTTTGAAAATTTATGCTACTGATCAGATTTGTGGCATTTATCCTAGATATGAATTAATCATCTGTCACCAGTTTCTGATATACAGTTTCGAGTGGTTAACACAAAAGTTCAGATCTTAGAGACACATACAGAAGTAACTAATTTTATAGAAACATACACAAGCATGTGGCAATGAAGCCACCGAGGCGAAGGGCTCCGGAGCGGAGGATCGCACCGGGGGACCCTTCCTGAAGCGGCAAAACCCGCGAAAAGCAAAAGCAAAAGTGCAGGGAGCGAGAGGGTGCCCCAGCCCCCCCATTCCCCGAGCCAGAGGAGAGAGTTCCTGACGAGCGGCAGCTCTGACTCAGCGTGGGCGGGGACAAGAGGGGCGGCGGCCAAACCCCCTCACTTACAAGAGCAGCCCCCAGGGAGCACGAACAGGGCGGGCAAACGGGATGTGGCATGTCAGAAGGGCGTGGCGTGGCAGTTTGCGTGGCAGTTTGCGCGGCAGTTTGCGCAGGCAGGGTGTGCAGGGAAGGCGAG
>NW_008794544.1:14730-31600 GCF_000699145.1 Aptenodytes forsteri | reverse complement strand
TTTAAAAGACGTGTAGATGAGGTGCTTAGGGACATGGTTTAGTGGGTGGTGGTGTTGGGTTGACGGTTGGACTCGATGATCTTAGAGGTCTTTTCCAACCTCAATGATTCTATGATTCTATGATTCTATATGCAAAATTATTTGCATGACTATCCTGAGTACTCTACATTTCTTCAATTCACTGTAACATTTCTCTGTGGGAATTAATCCACATCTTAAGCACTTAAATTTCAATTCCAACAAGTTTCTTACTTTAAGTAATACAGTGAACATTTTGGGTTTATTTTTCTATGTAAAGTAAGAGAAAAATAGAGCTGCATGGACCTTTCAAGGTCATATAGTCCAGCTTCATATCCCAGCAGAGGATCATGGTATTGTATATGTGTTCTTAATCTCCCCTGCTAAAATTTACACCCATTACTTTTTGCAGTATCTATTATGGACAAAAAAGAAGACAATATCTAATTTCCTTATCCTTTGCGGCAGTTTTTTATCTATTTGAAGACTAATATAGAGTAACCCCTCACCCTTCTCACCTCTGAATAACTTCTGTTCTTTTAACCTCTCCTCATCAGTGACATTGCCAGAGCTCCAGGCATTTTAATTGTTTTCATCCGAAGTTCGTTGAAGATCAGAGCCTCAAACTGAACACAGGCCTGCAAGTGAGATCTTGCCTACATGGAGCAGTGTGTCTTAAGAAATCCTGCTATTTAGAAATCACTAATTTTCCTCTGTAAAAGACATGTTACATAATCCTCGATCCTTTCCTTCAGAAATACTGCTTAACTCTTTGTTTCCTTAAACCTTGTTCACAAAGCTGAGTATTCTTGCCTAAGCGTAAATGCTTGCACTTCTTGTTAAATAGCAATCCATTTTATGTCACTAATGTTACTTGTTTTCTGCTATGTCTTTACAAATATTTCGGTTAATTGTTCTTGTAGCATGAAAGAAATTCAAGTTAATTGAAGTTCTATAATGTTCTGGCTTCTAATCTCTTGGTTTTTAAAAAAAATAGACCCTTGTCCTGTCACCTGCCTCTGTGGCTTCTCATAGACAATTTTTAATGTTGCTGATATTGTTTCAGCCAGTATCCTAGGCACCCAAAGGTGAATTTCATCAGCCCTGGGTTATCCAACAAATACCTCAGTTTTCTCAGTACTTTAAAATATTTTCCTTTAGTACAGTCTGAGATCTTGTCTCTTTTTCTATTACAGAAATACCCATGTGGTTAGACAAGTTTACTTTTTTACTAAAGATAAAAGCAAACAACGTATTACAAACTTTCGTCTTTATGGTATCATTTTTAGAAGCTTGTAATTCTGTTGATCAGAAGAATGTGTGAAGACAGTTATAGAATTAAATGTTTCCCTTTTATCTGTCCTTTCTTCTTAATTTTTCCCAGGAGCTTTCATCTAACACTTTACCATGCTCATTAAGTCTGCCTTTTCTGAAATCCCTCATTTTCAGTCTGTCACTCTCCTTCCTTCCATTTCTGATGGTTAGCCATCTTCAATGGATGTGGCCATTCATGGTGGCCCTCATCACCGAGCTCTCCTTCAGGGTCTGCATTCTCATCCAATTAGTCCCTAGCATTTAGAGGGACAAATCTAGACAAGGCTCTCTTCAGTTTGCTTGCTCTACCTGTATTTCATGATCTTGCTGGATTCTGCTTTCTGATATATTCCTTTTCTTGCAGGAGTGGGATTTAACTCACCTGGAGTTTAGTGTTTATCATATGGGTAGCTACACAGACCTAGCTGTGAAACTTCCATCATACTCACTGGCTATTCAGTAATATAGTTTGTAAGGTAAATACCTAAACATAATGTCAGTATATATTTCAACATAAGAATGAAACATATACTTTCCCTGAACTTCATTGGCCCTCTTAACTAATCTCCACAGATCTTAAAGGGAACCTACTGTGACTTGTTAGCATTTAGAAATCTTCTTTGTTAACACCTATGGAGTAAAATGATGTGTCTCCTTTTTTCCCCTTTGCCTATCCTTTCTGAATAATGTAAAGCTTTTATATTTATGATCAATCATATTGCAACTGAAAAAGATATATCTAAATATTTTGTTTATATATATCAATATCAATTAGGAAACTAGAGGTTGTTGTCATGGGAGAGTCTAAAAGACTGATAAAGTAGGCCATTTCAAACTTCAAGAAAACACTTTGCTGGATTGACATTAAATCATTAAAAATACAACTATTAGTGCTACAATGTTACAAAATGGATATACACTGTCCTCAGTTACAGTCTTTGGGTATGCAAATAGGTTCAAGGCAAGCAAATAGTACCTACATCTTGGTTAATATGCTTTGCCTCTACGGGTGTAACTGCTTTGGCCTCAGTCTCAGTATGTGCATAATCACACTCATTCTCTGACACAACTGTTAAACTATAATTTCTATTATAAATATATAAGTGCCTTTGGGGTTATATCTATATCTAAACATGCATATTCCGAAACAAAATTTCCTTTGATAATAGCTTAATGTATATACCAACAAAAAGAAGCCACTAAATAATCTTACAGAACTGTCTCTGACCTTGAGCAAAAACGTACCCAATACTGCATTTGTTTTTAAAGATACCTTCCATGCAAGCATGAAGTTTAGGGGTGGAAAAGCTTTGAATTCACCCTTAGGTTACTCTCTTGACAGACAAACCAGGACACATACCATGCTTATTGCAAAGGCATTGGATCACTTAAGTCCATTGCATAAGAGAGTAAGTCCTCAGGGCGTCTCTGTATTGTATTTCCAGCTGACAGAAAACCTGACCTACGATGATGTGTTGATCTGGAAGCATAACAGCAAACAGAAGAACTCCCCAAGGAGCCAAGAATGCACTTTTGTTTGATAGAGGAGAAAAAGCTCAGACTGACATGTAGGCATTGCACTTTCTTATTAGAGAATGTGATAAGCCTGTCCATGACAAGGTACAGAAATCCCTAGAACTTTTTCCTGTACTTGCCTCTCACATTAGCTTTTAGAAAATTGGTGAGGGAGAAAAATGTTAATCCAGTGGAAAAACTTTCTGTGATAGAGACAGATTTGAAATGTAATAGAAGACTGTCCTGTGGACATTGTTAATGTGCTCATTACTTCTCATAGATAGGATGCCTATGCCTATTACAAATACGTGGGATGTGAATGTCCTTCAGCTGTCCATTATAAAGTATTCGGGCTTATTGCAAATTATCTCTTTCTCTAGGGTGTAAAGGATGGTAATTACATGCTGAAATTCCCTGACAGTTTTCTGCATGTTGTTGGGGAGAATCAAATGGAGTAATACATTGTAACATGGTTTGTTGTAGCATTCACCTTTATAACCCGTAGTAATCCCCTGAAATGCTCCTCATTCCAGCTAGATGTACTCAGTCAGTATATACTGAACTAACACTTATTTCCGCTGTATTATTTCTGGTATCAACAGAGTTAACATTAAGATACCCATGCTGACTGAAGGCATGTGCTGTGTGAAGCATCTATTACATTTATGATATTGTTTAGAATAAAACCCAGAAGTTAATTTTAAAAAAAATGAAGAAACTTTACTCCCAGTATAAGATTCAAGCCAATACTAACACTTTAAATGTTTCTTTAGTGATAAGGAAATTTGGATATTTGAATAGAGTTAAAATTTAGTTTTAAAATAATTAAGAATACTTGTTTTGTTAGTCTATACACTTTTCCAGAAATGTATGTTTCTACTTGTTTTTTCTTCCATGTTGATAATTTGGTTTCAGATTAAGCTGAATAAATAGTAAGTATGCTGTGAATTACACAAGTTGATAAGGTAATAGGAAAATGAATCATAAATACATTGTAAAATTCTTATCCAGAGATAATTGCATGGGAAGTAGATGACTCACTCTTAACTATTGTATTAGTGACTTCTGTGAGGAAAATGAATACAAACCTCATTAATGCTATGAAATCATGTTACAATAAGTGAAAATATCTATTGAGATGATAACACTACAGTAAATTTATGCTGCATAAGTATCCTGTATATGTAGTTAGTATTATTACAGAAGTAGTAGTTCTTTCTTTGATGGTCTTTTTTTGAGATGCGTAACGACTCAAGTGGCCGACACAAACAGGCAACATCACCCCCAATCCATGGGGACAACAACAAGACAAAATATTTTGAATCCTTGGTCTATTGTTATCTATTTGAATGTACATAGCTTGCAGCTGAGTTTTTGAGAGATTTATTATTTGGTAAATCAGGGCTTGCCCACAGTTTAACTTCATGCTGGGTGAAAATCTATTGCATAATACTTGAATATGAATGCAGGGTGAAAGTTGCCCCTAGTGTTAAGTGAGTAAAATGGCAAGAACTACTTTCCATCCATTCAACCTGGGTTGCTTGCTTTCCTCTTCATCTATGTTGATACCACTTTGTGCTTGGCTTGTGCTGTTTAGTAGCCATGCACTTGAAAGAAATGTCTGGAGAGCACTCTGCCTTATTTCAAGAATGCTGTTACTGCAAGAAAAGAAAGTGGATTCTTTAATTACTCCCATCCTGTCAGGTTGTTTTGAAAATTAAATTGAAACAATGGAATGAATATCATATAGAAAGTAGAATTCTTACCTTCTGAAGTCATAAAACCTTACTGAATATATGGGTGGGACTGGATTCCTGAAGAATACTTGTGCTGTTATTCCTTGGACACAACACACATCATTCTGGTTTTGTCACATTTAGATTGCTTTTGTCTGGTCTAAACAATGATTTAAATGAAAGTCCACAAAAAGTGGTATTAAAAGAGTGGTTAATATCAACAAGTGCCTCCAGAATGTCAGACCGACTGTGTGTGCATATTTGCAGTGATCTGTGCATACTCAGAAAATCTGTTTTTTTTTCTGATGATCTGATGTTTTCTGTGATGAACCACCACCATAGGTTCTCCATGGAGGTGCAAGCTGACTGTACATTACACTTTTGATAAATGCAATACAATTTGGATGCAATAGATTGAGTATGAATTCAGTGTTAAAAACATTTCATGTTTGCGCACTGTTTTTCCAAGATTTACCTCATGCAAGATGTTCAGGAAAACAAAAACATAGCCACATAGCTAGGTGCTAGATTACTACCAGAAACCACATAAATCAGAATTTGGTTATCTGGTAAAAGTATTCCAAGTAACAATGTTAAAATTTGAAACCTGCATGTGGCATAATGGTGTACAGCAACCTATTGCAACCAGTGGGTCTGAAATTGTAATATACCACAAAAATACACCTTAAATTTCAGAATGCCCTGCATTTTACATAGGAGATTATTTCACCATACCGCAGAGAACTAGACAATGGCTTGAACGGTTTGCCAGTACATGAGTAAGTAAATAAAGAGCAACACAGAAAAAATAAGCATTAAAAAGCAAGCCTTTGAACATACAGTAGCCTTCCCCTGTTGTTCAAAACTCTGGCATGGGCTCTCATTGATTAATTAGTCAGGATGGGAGCCATATTCCTCTCATTTTCTCATTAGTCAATCTCGATACAGCTTTGAATCTCCTCAGGGTTCACCGCTACTAATGATTCACTCCATTTAGCACAATGGCTTACTTTTTATAAATCAGGCCTTTCTTCTCTGGTGAATTAATGTTGCACCAGTATAGACAGCAGTGATATAGTAATATAATAGGTTTATTTTCAGCACAGCTTGTTGAATAAACTTCAATAGAGACATATGTCAGTAAAAGGAACAGTTAATTTGAAAAGAAAACAATTGTTAAGATCTAGAAGATTTCATCAGATTTTTTCATTTAAGATGATCACTTGTTTTGTCATAAAAGCAGGAAAACTGCAACATGCTGTAAAACTATAATTTAGTATTCTCAGGACAAAATATTTATTTTGTTTTATAATTAATTCATTTCAAGTTTTTTTGTTGTATAAATGGCAATTCATAATATAAAAATATGGAACTAAAAAAATATTTTCTTCAAAATAACATTTAAACCTGAGATATTTCTCAGAATGGGACCTGATAAGAGTTTTGAACCTTCTTTCCTCTCAAGTAAAGCTTCGTTTTCAAATTTTAAACTCTTCACAAATTTGAGCTTTTGCTTTTGCAAAAACTGTAGTAACCAGTTTGTGGCAATGGAGGAAATTTTAACATAGGAAGATAGATGCAGAGTAGTTTAAAAGTCCAGTCTCTGTATTTCTGATTAATAGATATATAATGGAATGACATAGGGCTTCAGGATAATTCCTCCAAACGTGGCACACTACTTTTCCATATGGTTAGTTTACAAAGATGAGAGTGCAAGAAAACCGGACAGAAGTTAGCACTGACTACATGGGGAAACATAAAACAGTACTGTCTTGTCATTAACGTCTTTGCTAGCATCAAAGTCATCATGCCTGAATAAAAAAGAAACTGGAGCCAAGGGAACTCCAGTAGTGACAGCTATTCAGCGGTTCAGAATTATGAATTTCAAGTATGCTTCTTACATCTGTATATCTTAGGTTCTCTAAATATACCCCTGCCCTTTTCCTGCACCAGCCAGGGGAAGACCAAATTCCTCAGCTAGATGTCAATAAAAGAACACAACCTCTTGCAGGTTAAGGAGAGAGATTTATAGAGCAGTCTGAAAATTTTTACTTCTCTTAAAAGACAACTTTCTTTCCATATCTCAAGAGAACACTGATACTCTTCTTTACACACCATTCAGGGTCACTTTTTGTTTCCTCAAATGTGTTGATATTGGACATTATTGTTTCCTGACAATTTAGTTTAAAACTACTACTGTCCTTTTAAGGGCATGCTTATTATTCCTCCAAAGCCTCCAATTTCTGTAACAATATAAGTAAGCTTCATGTACATATACAAGAAAACTATTTGAATTCCCAGAAAGGTAATTACCTTCTTTCCTCTATTCTACCACAGTTTTTACCTTAGTCTTATGGGACACAATCTTTTTAAAAAGGTTTATTTTTAAAATTTATTTTTTTCCAGTTTGGAACCTAATATTTAATGGGGCAATAACACAATAGTAACAATATATATTTTGTATTTTTTCATTTATCAATTCTGTAACTGCACAGCAAATTACAAAAAGCAATACGTTTTGGGTTTGATATTAAAGATCTGTTTATTGTAGTTCTAGAGAACTGTAGAGATAGATAAATGCAATTAAAATATTTATCTAAATTTATATTTGGCTAATTGGGGGAACACTGTGCACAATTGACATGTACTGTAAAACCCACATGCTCAAAGAGAAGATGATTAACAGAGGAAAGTGGATAAAAATCCAAGCAAACATCCATGTTCAGCTCAAGACTGTCCTCAAATTGCTTTTGGCACCAATCTGCTTGAGGTGGAGTTACGGTAAACAGTTGTTTTGTCCCTAGAAGAAGGAGGAAATGAATAGACAAACATGGAAACACCAAGAGAACAAAGACACAGCTCTGTCCTGACTTAAAATGAAGACAGAGAATTAGTCAGAGAACACATGGGAAAAGAAGCCTTTGCTATGGTTAGGGGACTGATGCAAACCTCTTTGAATTCACTAGGGAAAAAAAACAGTGATGATATTTAGTAAGTATCGGATCCAGCTCTTGGTGAATATCTATATAACTGCATGACAGTGGCATTTAAAATTCCAAGTTCAAATCCCAAATGAACAATTTGTACGTAAAAACTATGATGGATTGTTTAATCTCTCAGCATTTTCAGTCCTAAAATCAACCTACTTGAATTTAAGTTCAAAATAATACCATTTGTTTTCTTGAGGTCTAGTTCCAGAGCAGTAGATATAGTGTTTCCAAATTCTTCAATATTTCACTTCATAATAAGACTAAGTCTCTAATATTGACATTATCTCTAAATCAAGCTGTTACTGGAATATAAGCGAGTAGAAACCAGGACAAGGAGGCATAGAAAATTGGATTCACTGCATCTTTGAGTCTACATATAAAAGTAATGGTAATGTCACACTGTCACTCTCATCCTGTTAATTTTTGGTTTTATTTTTTTAATAGTGGTTAGAAATACATGTATTTGCCTAATGTATATCTCATATGCTGATCACATGAAAGATGTGCTGGTCATCAAAACAATATGAGTTCAAATATTGCACTCAGTTTCCTAGTATAGAAAGTTGCCTGTCAAAATTATTTTATTATTTAGTGCTTCTATGATGCTGGGGAGATGCATAGGGACATTCCCATGTCAGTTAGACATCTACAAAAATCAGACAAAAAAATATTATTTTCTCCTGTCAGCAGTGTTAGTTATTGTGACGAAGAACCTAAATTCCATTTGCACTATATAAGTGAAACACTGACTGAAAAAAAGTAAAATGAAGGAAAGTTGATTTTTTAATTATTATTATTTAGTGCTTCTATGATGCTGGGGAGATGCATAGGGACATTCCCATGTCAGTTAAGTTGGACATCTACAGAAGAAGTGAAATAATATTTATGTTTTGGAAATATTACTGTTTCAGGGGAAGTAAAGAAATCAGACTTGATTTCTATTCACAGTATGACAGGAACTTTATTTCCAAACATTATGTAATGTAGTAATTTTTGTTGCAAAAGCTGAACAATATAATGAAGTTGAGGTTCAGCAGATGACCTATGTTCTTTATCTTCCCCCCCCTCCCCAATAGATAAAGCAAGACACTCTGGTTCACTGATGAATGAAACAATTCCTTTCTCTAGTTTATGTCAGGGCCACATTTTCTTGTCTCTTAACTTTTGTGTTATACAGAAAAAGATAAAGGGAATGGTGGTAGCATTCCCAGACAATTCACTTTAAGTTGAATATTGTATATAAACAAATTTAATTTATTTTTTTTAGTTTTCCCTGCTGTAAAATATCAACTACTTTTAAAGAGGTATTAACTAATTATTAGGGTAACTGCTTTTCTGAGGGGAAGATCTGTGCATAGAACAAAAATTTTGGCAAAGAACTGGAGGATATATTTTTACATAATAATTAGGGTAAGCAATAAATGAAATGTAACTATATTAAAACCAAATTCAGGTCTTTAGACATAGATAACGAGTGGAGGTAGAAGAGACAGGAATAATATATATGTGTCTGTTTTTCCAAGGCATTGCAAAAACAGACAGTACAAATGTTCCAGTCAGTCTTCCAGGCCAGATACATCTTTTGTTTTATTAGGCACAAAATATGGTCCCTACAGTCTGGGATAGTAGATGATGGAAATAAACATTTCTGACAAAACAAAATGGGTAAACTATTCACATACATGTTTTGGACAGAGTGAGATGCAAAATGCAGTAAAGACACTCCTCTTCATTAGGAATCAGTCATTAGATAATGTTATGACTCGTTGTGCTAAAGGAATTATGTTATGGCAATGAGCAAACAACTGTGGCATGTTTGACCTATAACAGGATGTGAAAAAGCTTTTCTGTCCCAAGAAAATTTTCAATCTTTTTGAGAAAATCTGACATGATGAACCCAATTATCTTCCAAATACTTTGAGAACTGACAGCATTTCTTTCATTTGTGGTAAGAAAGTCATAATGGTTTTAGGATGAGTAGGTTCAGATCTCTGTTCCTCTTCTGTCGTGGTTTAACCTCAGTCGGCAACTGAGCACCACGCAGCCGCTCGCTCACTCCCCCGCCCCAGCCCCAGTGGGATGGGGGAGAGAATTGGAAGAATGAAAGTGAGAAAACTCATGGGTTGAGATAAAAACAGTTTAATAATTGAAATAGAAGAAAATAATACTGCCCTGCCAACCGATGCCCAGCCCCGAGCAGCGGCCCCCCTGGCCAGCTTTCCCCAGTTTATGTACTGAGCATGACGTCACATGGTATGGAATATCCCTTTGCCAGTTTCGGCTTCTTGTGCACCTGCAAGCCTTCTCAGTCGGTAGAGCATGGGAAGCTGAAAAGTCCTTGACTAGTGTAAGCACTGCTTAGCAACAACTAAAACATCGGTGCGTTATCAACTTTGTTCTCATCCTAAATCCAAAACACAGCACTGTACCAGCTACTAGGAAGGAAATTAACTCTATCCCAACCAAAACCAGGACACCTTCATTTCACCTTGGCACTTATTTTAACATTGGTGAGTGCCCCAGACCACAAAATCAGTTTCTTTCCTCATAGTAGATGTTTAACAAGATAATTAATACACTCAGTTGGACTGCAGCATACCTAACTTCAGCTACCTTATTAATATCAGGTAAACCAGACATTTGGCCAAGGATCTTCTTCCACACACCTGCAAAGCAATACAGCCACAGAAATATTGGCTAGATTTAAGAGGATCTACTGGCTTCTGTTCAAAAAATCAGTAAGAGAAGATCCTTTCTGACTTTAAGGAGTTTGCCCAATAGACAGCAGAATAGAAGAATATCAAGAATTCAGGCTTACTGCAAACCTGCTTTCACTCCACTTGGTGTTGTTCAAAGCCCTTTTGTCTCAGCAAAACCACATGCAAAAGCACAATAGCAATACTAAGAAATCAGAGATTTACCATTCAAATCTTTGTCAGATGTACTATGAGAACCTGTTGTCTATAAAATCTTATTCACTTGACTGAGAAATACAATATAATTGTACACTGAATCACACCAACTTTCATCTGAGCTACTACAATGATGTTATGATATGATAGAAATTACTTTTTTAAACTGTTACAGTGTACTGTATTTCATTTTTGACTCTTTAACTAGTTTCAATATGCAAGATGAAAATTCAGGACTTCAAATTGTCAATTTTAAGTTTATCACACTACGCCTCAGCTAACCATGAAGACTTTGAACAGCAGCTATTCTGTATTATTCAAAGCTTATGTATGTTCTGTGGGTTTATGGCAACTTTTATTTTTGCCTTACTAAAACTCCCTCAAATACTAAAGTTACTGGAAAAGCTTTATTTTTTACTTTTAAAGCAAATATACAATAGTACTATTCTAATTTCATGGAAAAACAACAGAATTTTAATTTTGCTTAAGAAGAATCCTATGCAATTCTTCTGATTCTTTAGATCTATAGGACACCCATGTTACAATTTTAAAAGTCTCTCTTCTTTCTACACAAAAAGGTGTAGACTCTTCAAAGCATGTCTCAAAGCTTGAGAGGTGTGACATACATAATTAGGAACAAAATGCTGGCTATCCAGTTTTAAAATCTGTTTGGGCATTTATTTTAGCCACATCTAGATTTCTGTGCCTTTTTCTCAGAGTTGATGATCTTTGCAACAACTGTGGATGTTCCTTGGGCATACACCAGTTAGAATTTATTTACCGTACGCCAACCTAGTAAGACAATGTAGTGTGTAAATACATGACAAGCCATCTGCACTAAACTGCCAATTAAATACATATTTTAACATGCAAAGCAAATTGCTATTATTGCTATAATTTTATTATGTTCTTCAAGGAAACTTTGCATAAGATGTCTTTCACACAAACATCTGTTTAGAAAAGTGGTCAATTATATGTAATTATCTTGACAAGAATAACTTGGTTAAGAGAGAAGTTATACTACTGCACTTTGTAAAGTGTTGATTCAAGGGTTTCATTTTAGTTATGAAAATTAATTTAGTTAGCTTAAAAAATGTCAGTATAGGAATATCTCTTATCTTTCATTATGAGATTCCACCACAGAGAGGGAAAACTCTCTAATGTTGATGTCTGCATTGCTCACTAAGTATTCTTTGATGTGATAATTGCAATTATCATCATGTGCTCCTATATCCACAGCAAGGTCTATTTTCTGAGTGAAACTCCTAAAATGAAAGGGTTTCTAGGGTCCAGTCTTTCGTTGGCGAGTTGCTGGTCTGATGTAGTCCTGCATGCTTACATAGTGCCTTGTTTACAATCCTATACAGTGCTTCCTTGTCAAGCACTTCAGTTCACTGACTGAAGCTACCAAACCAAAAAGGCAGTTCTGTGGCTGGGAAGGACAGTAAGCAGATCAGCCAAATTATACAGGGTAGGAACCATTGCAATAGAAATATTGACCAAGCTGAGTTTCATCATGAAAGTTAATTCCTTCAGTCAATAACTAGAATAATTAATTAATTAATTAGGATAGGATTGTTAAGAACTAGTTGCATTGAATATGTACATCAGTCAAGGAAAATTTTGTTTTAAAGTATAAAACTGTCCTGATTTCTAAACAACCCCTTTGCAGATATTTCTCCTTCTCTAAATCAGTGGTCTCCAAACTTTTTTGATCACACATCCCATTAGTAAAAAATTTTTGAGCATGTACCCCAAATATACATATATGTATTTATTCATAAATTATAGACATGTACTACTGAAGTTTTAATATTTTCTTCTCACACTCCAGTAGATATTCTTGTGCACTCCCTCAGGTACATGCACAAACACACACACACCCTTTTGGAGACCACTGCTTTAATTAATTGAGTGATATATGTGTGTATATATACATGTACACCCCCATCTACATGTATACATACATCTACACATATATATATAAAAATGTGACTACAACACAAAATAATTTTTTTTACAGAAAGATCATCACATACTCTAATAGTTATCTTTTTGTTATTAGTATTGGATATATAGACCCACAAAATGTTGATAAACCAACAAACCACTGGGACTGCAGCTTACAGACAAGCATGAGGGATCTCACTAGAATGGAAATAAGGAAGCAGCATAACTGGAACAAATCTATACAACTTTTCATCTACCTAAGGAAAAAGAATGGCATTACTTCAGCTAGAGAAAATAATTCTTTAGCCAAACTGTTTGCAAGTCAGCATGCACTATTTTTATACTAAGTGCAAACAGGCTTTGCAGTATTAACATTAAAATTTAGCCACAGCTGAATTTGTTAGGAAAATCAATAATCTTAACATCCTCAGCTGGCATGGGATAAAATAATCAGCCCATTAGCACTCATCCTCCAATATATGGAGAGGAAAAGTTTTCTTTGCTACAGCTGAGAAACAAAGACCTGACACTGGGTAAAGATAAGATTCAGCTATAAAATATAAATCTTATTTCACATTGTTCTCAGTGCCTGATATCACAAAGCTGTTCAAGTCAGCAATAAGCAACAGAAACATACAGAGAAGACACTAATTAAAGTTAAGAAAAAAAATACCAACAGAGCATGGGACCAAGTTCCTTTAGAGACATGTTTGTTTCCCCAAAAGGCCAAGAAAGGTATCTGCTTACTAGTCTCTTCCAGAATGATGACTTCCGCATCTCCTTTTTTAGGGCCCTCCCAGAGTTAGAATCATAGAGTGGGAATGTGTTATTTTAGGTAACTAAACTTCAAGCTAGTTTGAGTTCTAGAAAATAACCTTTTTTTCTCCAAATACTATTAGTGTTCTACACCAGTAGAAATGTGTTTTATTCTTGGAATGATATCCCTGAAACTGTTTCCAATTTCTTTTTGTGAGAGATCTGGTCCATAGAAAAAAAAATGCTTTCTATACTTACTAATGTTCTTCATTTAGTTTTATTTTTATTACAGATATTCTCAGTATATTTTGGCGAACTGTAGATCTGTAATGCCCTTTATAAAATTCCTTAGCTCAGTGTTACGCTGGCAGGTGTATTGAGGAATATTTGGATGTAATTAATGCAAGTAACATAGTCTCTCAGCAATGCATAAAGTTGTAGAGATTTTCTATTTATTTTTCATATGACTGTGATTTGGGTTTTTATTAATGTGTCTGCAGGTTCTTTCCAGGTTTTAGCAGTTCAGAGGAGTTCTACATATAAAATCAGTCAGAAAGAAGATCTAAAAAATATTTTTTTTAAAAAAGTAGTTCAGAAATTAAATACTCCTGCAATATAGTGGAAATAGATGGACCCCCTCCCCCAAACCCCATGTCCTTTCAATGTATATTCCTTACGTGTCCACAAATAAATGAGTAGGCATTTTAATAGGGTATCTGTTGAAATTCTCTACTTCCCTGATTAAAACCCTTAAGTGTATTAGAACTGGCTTTCTTACAGGCACTGTATCACTGTAAATTGGATTTCTGCATATCACAGTATTTATTATCAACATTGTGACATAATTCCGAAAGGTGCCATTTTTCAGCTATTGCAATATAGTACAAATATATTTATTTCCAATATTTTAGTGAGTTGACTGTCATATAATACACAGTATTAAAGACAAAAGGAAGAAGAAGAACAGGTAACCTCTTAAATATCTGATATTCTATATCTAATTCTTGCTCTTACAAACTATCTTCTTAATCTTCATATTACTCTATAGCAATTTCCAGAAAAGTCATGTCTTGGCTGGTTTCTGGTTTCAGAAATGTACTGCAATTAAAAAAAAACAAAAACAAAGCCAGAACTGCACAACCCTGCAGTATGCATTGTATTGCACTTTTATTAAAATAGACTTAACACTAACTGAAGGGTTGGGTACAAAAACATAATATGCTGTTTTTTCACAGTTAAAGAAAAAGTTAAATCTGCAGTTTGACAAGCACAGTTACTCTGTAAATTCAAAGAAATACTCTCTGTACCTAAATGTCTTCTATATAACTTATACTGTCTGTGTCTATGTCTTCTCACATTAAAGTAATGTTAGTGAGATTTTTGTCAATAGTGTGCATTGTCTTGCCCTGGGTGCAAATGCACTTGTATCATTCTGACAGATTATAGGAAAATTTAATTTGCTTGTTCCCAAGCTTGTTATTTAAGAAGCCGGGTGCATGAGTGGGTGGCAGAGAGAGCAGGCTGATGGTTTTGCCCTGACTGCTGTGTGCCAGTCCTCGGGTTCTCCAGAGGTGAAGGAAGAGAGGAGGAGAGGAGCACTCATGAGGATCAGGCACGTTTCTTCAGAGTGGGAGACTGTTCTAAAATTTAAGAACCAGTGACTATTCATGTAGCACAAATCCAGAATGAGAGTTTTTTTGAGAGGAACCCAAAGATTTTGGGTGAGGTGAGCAGTGATAAACCCCCCCTCCCCTCCCTCAAGATGTGAAGGAAAGAAACTGATGCTGCACACTGGACTAAGTAAGATGTTGGAGAAGGAACTCTGTTTCACATGGGATATTTGAGTGGACTTAGAGTGTGGAGGTAAGGAAAGAACCTCCATTAACATTGAGTCTAGGGTCAGGTTACAGATTTCCTTTCAAATCTTTATTTTAATTTTGTCTGGATTATCCGTCCTGTGTTGTCCTTTTTAACAAATTTTCCTGTTGTGGTTTACTTTACTTCCTAATAAAACATTAGTTTAAGTGATGGGAAGTCTAATACCATTTGCTTTCTACAAGTGAGAACTGGTAGAAAAGGGATTCCACTTTGAAGCTTTGGAAAACTTCAGGTCTTTGTACGACAATATTGTAGTATTTCCCTGTAAAATACAATTAGAATTCTAGGCTAATGTTACTACAATTAATTCTGTCACACTGAGGTTTGTAAACAAATTTCCTTTAAACACTGATTTATTATCTAAGCAGAAAGACACAACTGTTGTTTAAGATATAACTTGTCTCACCAGTCACATTTGGAATTGGAAACTCTTCCTGCAGCAAGGCACAATTGTTATTTAAGATCTAACCTACCTCACTGGTCGCATTTGGAAGCTGTTTCTGTCTGCACTGACTCTATTGCCTTCCTGGTAAATAATGTTCTGGCTCCCTTGAAATTGCTTCAGCTTCTCTACATTCTCTATGGAGTTCTCTGGAATTAAACTAGACCCTTTTTTTTTTTTTTTTTTTCTTTCTTTCTTTTCCCCTCCTGGTTTTAATTAAAATACTGAACTAAGAAGTAACTCTTTTTTTCTTTCCAGTTCAGCTGTTGCCTTTGACTGTTTATGTAGCTTACTTGAAAAAGTTAATGAAAACTCTAATAGCAGAAGCAGGACAAGGCATATGGTGAAGATTTACTGAGAAAAGTGACATTCTAACTCTCTATTTCACCCTGAGCAGGAAAAAGATGAAAATCATGATGTCCACAGATGCAGAGGATCACCCAGCTGCCTACAAAGCATGGTGTGCTAGAGCGTGGAAGTGCAAATCGATAATATCTGTCATTGCACTTTATCTGCTGTAACAAAGGAAGGTTTCTCTGTATCTTATTAACTATAAACAAAAAACAATATTGCAGGGGCATTGGGCATGCTGTTAGTGCTAAGAATCCATCTGAATTTCCATAATATGCCTTCTGTTGTTACTGGCTTACAGCTTAAACATGAAAATTTACTGTGAGCCATAAATTAACAGAAACACTGCATTGTTCACTTTTACAAGTTTTTCTCTCTTTTTTTCTTCTTTTTGTTCAAAGACATAAATTATGGATGAACTATTAATCAATGTATACAAACTTACCTCTGAATACCTTAGATCCAGGAAGATATCAGATTCATAAAATTATTACACCTTCTTCCAATTATTTGTGTGATAACATAATATATAGTAAATTGAAATGAATGTGGCACAGTTTCACTCCACTCAATGAACTATTATAAGGCAAAGTTTGGCTAGTTGGCATCCTTTTTTAAAGAAAACATTTCTGGATGAGAATTTTTCTCTCTCTTAGAAAATAAAGTCTACCGGATCAGAAGTTATCTTCAATAGATTTCTCTAAAATGTATTTCACTAAAATATAGCAATACTTAGTTCTGCTTTCACTTGATTTTTTTTTTTTTCATGGGAATGTGAGAACTGATTTACTGAGTCAGACTGTCCTGGTTTTGGCTGGGATAGAGTTAATTTCCTTCCTAGTAGCTGGTACAGTGCTGTGTTTTGGATTTAGGATGAGAACAATGTTGATAACACACGGATGTTTTAGTTGTTGCTAAGCAGTGCTTACACTAGTCAAGGACTTTTCAGTTTCCCATGCTCTGCCAACTGAGAAGGCTGGAGGTGCACAAGAAGCTGGGAGGGGGCAC
>NW_008794544.1:9658-14533 GCF_000699145.1 Aptenodytes forsteri | reverse complement strand
GCGAACGGCTGTGTGGTGTTTAGCTGCCTGCTGGGTTAAACCACAACACAGATCCAAAAATCCAATGTTGCAATAATAGTGACAAGAAGCAGGTGTCCAGGGTGCTGTATGATAAGTGGGATATATTTCATAGAGAAAGAACAGTGTTCCCCTTAGTGTACCATTTTGCCAATCCTTGGTTAGTGCTTCTTATTAACTGATATCAATGGACCTATTCTTCATATTTGCTTCAACTTTGACTCATTCATGTTTTGCCTTTGTAATGCTTTATAAAAATGAGTCTCATAATTGAATTATACTTTTTTGACAGACAACTTTTTATTTGTTTTCTTATATTTCTGTTCATAGTCTATTGCTGTCAGTTTTTATTAGAGCAGTTTATCACACCTCTGTCATGTATGACCTGTAGACATCAGCATTGTCCCTGGGGAAATCCAGGAAGCTGATGGTTCTTTTTTGACTTCATCTCTCCTTGTAAAGAACCTGTCCCCAAATTCTGCCATTCTTGCCTTTCTCTACACCTTTTCTTATTATATCAATTAAGAAATAATCATAAAGCTTATCATCCAAAACAAAACAAAAAAAAGCTGGTAAATTAATATTTTGTAAATATTTTTGGAAAAATTACCTTAAAAATAAATATTTTTTAAATTAAAAAAAGGGAATATTTTATGAAAAACAGGGAAGGTCCACTGTAAACAGTATGAGTAGAACAGTTCAAAAATGCCCTGTAAATTGCAAGGCTTTTTTGGAAGAGCAGGGGTAGCTTTCAGTCAATGTATAGGAGGCGGCAATACATAATTTGTATCATGATAAACACTAAAAGGTTTGTGTGGTAACAGTGAGTTAAATGTAAAATAAAATTCCATGAGGTTAGAATAAACCATTACAAAAAGTGGTGCTAGCTTTTTTTTTTTTTTTAATACATTTGTTAAACTTTAAAAGATCCTGAAAGCAGGACTTTCTCTTGTTAACGTCAAAGCTAGTTCTCTGGAATATACTCCAATAACAGAGGACTTGGATTACAAGTAGGATGTGGAACAGCATCTATGCATATAAATGTGTAAGATTATAGCGGGACAACTTTAATCTATTTTTTTTGAAGATGAGAACTCACTAAACACATCTGGGCAACAAAATACCTTTGAATTATCATTGTAGTGTCTGGGAATTTAGTTATTTGCTTCCAGACTAATTTCCATACCACACCATGTGAGTCAAATTGAAGCAAGCTTGTTATTAAACTTGTTATTTGTTCTGATACTAGCCAATGAAATCTCAGTGGAGCATCTCATGTCCAGCACTTACAAAGGAGATTAATTTTAGGACACTGAACAATACCTACTGTAGCTGTGCGGTATGGAAACAAGATCCTTCCTAATAGACACAGTGTTTTCCTATATTCTGTTTGGCCATAGTACTGTTATCAATGCCAACAGATGGACATATATATTTGAAATACAAATAGCATTTATGTTACTGATGTTAAGAGCAAAAGGTAAGCTAGATTTCAAGTAAGTCAGTAGTTGAAAAACTGGGACATAAGTCTATAAATGCTTAGTATCTGAAGAAAAATTTCTTACTGAGTGGTTTCAAATTTGTTCTGCACTGATGCTATCTGGATAGAGCAAAAGTCATGTTCTTATTTGCCATTTGATTTTATTATATGCTTATCTTAAATGGTTTTTTTCTAATCATGTTTAAAAATAAATTCAAAATGAACAGCCCTCTGACTGCAAAGGCTGTAGGTGATGTAGGCTGTGATACCAACATGATGGCTGATCTAAGAAATGCAGAAGATGACATAATTTGTAGCTAATAACAAAGCTTATATTTTAATTATCAGGTTACAGTAAGTAATGATAAATCTTAAGAGAAAACAAAGTAAGTGCAGATATATTAATTGCATCAGTCATCACAATGTCTAGCAATGTGTGCAACACTTCCAAGTGTAGCTGATCAGCCTACCAGACTGACCTCTTCTCCTTCCACAGCCATAGACAGGACTCTGGTTGAGTCTCCCTGGTGTTTTGCTCCTTTGTCCAATGGAATACAGGAAAGTACACATAATTGAAGAGAAACCAGATGTGGGGTTTGGCTTTGCTCCATGCAAACCTGGTAAGCAAAAGGAGAAAGATTTAACTAAATGGCAATACTGTGATACTAGTGTATGTCTAGGTGATTCAATACAACACTCCTGAATTTCCACTTCTTTTTCAGGAAGTAGGCAATTATCTGTGTAGTTACATGCACTGTTTGTCTTTGGAGAGAAAAGCTAAGTCAAAGGCAATTGCTTGGAAGAAAGCCAAAATCTGCAAGTCAGGTGACAACTTTAAATTACAAATACTTTAGTAACAGATATTGCTGATTTCTGTCCTAGATGTTGAATACTGAATCTGTTGAATGCTGAAGATTTGTGAGTTAATTCTGAAAGTTTTAAGCTACATGGAATAGCAGGACCTTTTTCATGACTTAATTTAAATGAGGGAAGGTCACTTACATCATCTTCCCAAGGCAATAACCACTTCATCTTTTATGCTATTATAATATATGGATCTTTTTTCCTATTCCCTCAGTATTACCCAGTCTCTATACTCATATTGATTCATTCACACTGTATTCTTTTTTCCCTTAGGGAATTTTTTTTCCACAGTTACTGAGTACTGGGAATTTTTTGGTACATCTGTCTCTTCTACAACCATTCTTCTTCATTCACCCATGTTTACCTTGTTCATTAGGCCTTCTCAGTTCTTACAAGAAACAACTGAGAAATACTGCTACCTTCAGTGCAAGTCAGAACTGCAAATTTTGTTATGACTGAGAGCCCAGTTTTGCTAACTGACGCTACTGATGAGCAATATCTACTACTGATGTCTGTAAAGAAGAAATTGCCGAGGCTACTAAGAAATGCAAGATGACAAAGGAGAAACAAAGAAACAATGCAGAACCGAGACTGCTGAGTTGATATTAATTGGTAACAACTTAAAATAAAGATGTAAATCATCAGAGAATTAGGACAAAAAGTCTGATGTGACAGGATGTAAAAATCCAAAAGAAAAGGAAGAAGATGCCAGCTCAGCAAGACTGATGAGCAACACATTTCAAGCGACAAGAGGCCGATAGTTGTCCACCTGACTGAGGACCACCTGACCAGTAAGACCCTTTGGCTGACTGCAGTGGGAAAAGTGAGCATGTTCATGCTTAGTGCTGATACCATGCTAGTCCTGGCCCATCACAGTGTGTACTGGCAATGAATAAGATAAATATTGTGTAGTCACCAGCTGTTTGTTTGGTCCTGCTTTCAAGACTGTATACCATAAAGAATGCTTAAATAAGTGTCCTAAGGATTTAAGGATTACGGGGATGTTACAGGCTGCACTTAAAATAACTTCTTTATCATCCTCCTTATCTAGCCTCCTTATCTAGGCTAGGCATCGGAGATAGAGCTGGAAAGACCTACAGCTCAATGTGATTTTTTTTTCCTGATTATTTTTTTTTTATTTTCTTATTTTTTGTGGTTTATATTCTTCATTACTTGGAGTTTAATGGTTTCAAAAATCTTTGACAGTTTATTTTTAAGAAGGTGAGGGACTTTTGTTCTGGAATTCAAATGTGTGGTAAACAGCTTACTAAGTCTCTCTGCTGGAGATAATGAATCAATATCCTGTATAGACTTACTGTTGTTTAAGCTGACTGTACTGGAAATATACTTCCATGATTTCAGAATGCACAATAGTCTTGGCGTGATGTTATTGGTTACCCAGTACTCTGAAAGGATGCCAAAACTCCTGAAACCAAGCATCTGGCACAGATCCTTTTATAGTATATCAGAAGTATTTAATACCTGCTATTTAATATGATATGTCTCGCTTGTGCCACAGACTCATATCTGACACAGTCCTTAAATTATAAGTATGGTTAAACATGGGTGAGAGAGAGAAAAGGGAGAGAGATAAAATGTATTCAAATCAGTTTTGTGCTTTTCAGCTTTATCAGAAAGTAACGTTTCTATCTAAAGTGAAAATTAAGTGAATGTTTCGGGACAAGTTAAACCGCATTGGTTAGCATGATTAAAAGCTGGTGATGTTTGTAGCATTCAAACACTACTGAAATTATTGTAGTTGAACTTAGCATGGTCAAGCAAGTGATGCTGGAAGTATTTTAAGTAGCATATATGCTGTAGTGACACTGGAAGTATTGAAGGAAGCACATGAAAATAAGGACGCCTTCAGTGTAACAGGAGATCCGGGAATCACCTAGGCAAAAAGTGTTGTGGCTGTTGATTTTGTGAATGACCTTTGTGCCAAGGGCAGGCATATTTCTCTTAAAACAGTAAGAGCTTTACTGATAGCATGCAATGTAGTCAGGCTAAAGTAGATTTCAAGTCACTTTTACCTGTGAATACTGTGATTTGTATCTTTTATTAAAAAAAAAAACCTAGTTTATTTGTGAATGACCTTTGTGCCAAGGGCAGGCATATTTCTCTTAAAACAGTAAGAGCTTTACTGATAGCATGCAATGTAGTCAGGCTAAAGTAGATTTCAAGTCACTTTTACCTGTGAATACTGTGATTTGTATCTTTTATTAAAAAAAAAAAATCCTAGATTATTAGATGGATTAATTTCATTATTAACTGTGAACTGCTGAAGCATTCTTTTTAAAATAAAATTTGGCCTTTATAAATTCTAAGACTGTAAATATATGGGTATAAAAATATATTTCTAGTTACATCAAGGTCAAATATATCACCTAAAAGTTGATATCCCCTTTTAAGATATTTCTGTTCCAGTCCTCATTTTAAATAGAATCATAGAATCATAGAATCATTGAGGTTGGAAAAGACCTCTAAGATCATCGAGTCCAACCGTCAACCCA
>NW_008794544.1:7181-8341 GCF_000699145.1 Aptenodytes forsteri | reverse complement strand
CAGCACTCTCGGGTGGATCCCATCCAGCCCCATAGACTTGTGAGCATCCAGGTGGCGTAGCAGGTCATTGACTGCTTCCTCTTGGATTATTCAAGAGCTGATATTTTCAAGCTGATATTTTCAAGAGCTGAAATATTCAAGGCTGATATAATATCAGTGGAACTATGGACACTAAGAAGATTCTGTTTTGGTTTATTAGAGTGAAGTTGTAATTGTGCAATGTGTTTTGGTTTTAGTTTGGTTTGGGATCTTTGTTAGTTTTTTGTTTTGGTTTTGTTTTTTGTTCCGCCCCCAGCCCCCCAGTCTTATTACTCTCTTCCCATCTTTCTTCCATGTTTACTGGTTCGGTTTTGGTGGTGGTCTTTCTTGGGACTTTAAGCAATCTTTCCTATATCTTCTTTTTCTATGGTCACGTATTAGAAATGGAAAGGATTTTTCTAGTGAATGAGGGTTGCCTTTACGAATAATGCTGTTTTCTATTACAGAATGGACCATGCGTTAAAAGAATTTCAGAATTATTTGATTCAGTTTTTAACTTCTTTCACTGTTACTCTGATCTCCTTTCTCCTCCCTAATGTTTTATTCTTCAAAATATTTATTATTCTAGTCTGGCCTTCATCATATTCTTTCACTTTACTTCTTATTTTCTTCCATCACTACTCTCCTTTTATTCCTCAACATTTTCATTCTTTAGTGATCCTCTGTATACCTGAGAATAGCAAATAAAAACATTGCATAAGAGTATTAAAGTAGGCTTTGTATTCTGATGCATTTGCATTTAATACTCATCTGCTCAGCTGATTTAGACATGGGGTCGTGGGCCCATTTTTTTATTGGTGGAAATAGGAATTCTGTTAACTGAGAAGAGCACTGAAAACCTTTAATTAGAAAATGTGTACAGAGTTATTTTCTGACTGATGTTCTGGAGAAGAAGATATGGTCCAGTGTGTGGTGAAGATAAGGTCTAATAAACAATAAGATGTTTGCTATGGTGTCTTCATCAAGCAGACAGGAAAAGTAGAAAGAACTGTGTGCTGGTTTTGGCTGGGATAGAGTTAATTTTCTTCATAGTAGCTGGTATGGGGCTATGTTTTGGATTTGTGCTGGAAACAGTGTTGATAACACAGGGATGTTTTCGTTACTGCTGAGCAGTGCTTACA
>NW_008794544.1:0-7060 GCF_000699145.1 Aptenodytes forsteri | reverse complement strand
GGACATTCCATACCATATGACGTCATGCTCAGCATATAAAGCTGGGGGAAGAAGAAGGAAGGGGGTGACATTTGGAGTGATGGCGTTTGTCTTCCCAAGTAACCGTTACGCATGATAGAGCCCTGCTTTCCTGGAGATGGCTGAACACCTGCCTGCCAATGGGAAGCAGTGAAATAATTCCTTATTTTGCTTTGCTTGCATGTGCAGCTTTTGCTTTACCTATTAAAATGTCTTTACCTCAACCCATGAGTTTTCTCATTTTTACTCTACCAATTCTCTCCCCCATCTCACCGGGGGGAGTGAGTGAGCAGGTGTGTGGTGCTTAGTTGCCAGCTGGGGTTAAACCATGACAAAAAGCCATTTTTTATTTATGAAATAAGATAGGACAGCACTTCTCCCCCTCCCCCCGCACTGGTTTAAGAAGCTTTATTACCACAACCCAGCTCGAAGTCATTGTTATAGAAATTACTGGTGTGAATGGACCAGATGAATGAAGAAAAGATGCTGGAAAAGGGTACTAATACTGGTGAGAGATTTCTTATACAACCATCCCTGATTTTCTTTTGCTTTCCACTAAGGCTATTCACAATCTAAAAAAACCCATGACAGTACGGGGTTCATGGGTTTGCAGTTATCTTTCAAAGACAGCAAAATAATGTATTGAAAACCATCCTCAACATATTGTGATATAGAAAAATTACTTGGTGATTTTTCATGAAAACTGGAATTGTGCTTTGAGCACTCGATAACTATTTTATGGTTAGTTCGGGCTTCATTGCCAATAGAAACATACGACGATAGTTGAGAACATGACATAATATTTTGAGTAGGCTGCCAGATGTTGGAAGTAACCCCTGAGACAACAAACTTCCTTTGCTGGCCATTTATGTAGTTCTGAAAATGAGGAATGAGCTGCAGTCTTTTTTCTGGGAGCTATGAACTCCTCTGAGTTTTACTTCTGCTGTGATATCTTTGTTTTCTCTGACTTGACCTCACCAGGAAAAAAAAAGAAAGACAAAGCCACCTTCCAAGGAACCTGATGTGAACCACAAACTGCAGCACAGTGTCAGGTGGTGTAACATGAAAGAAGATTCCATCGTTCAGTCTTTCAGAAGGCATTTGTGCTCAGAACTGATACCTTTGAAGCCAGGATTAGGAATTGTGCCATTTGAGGAGATTAACTGGAAAGAACACCCCGTCTTATATTCAAGTTTAAAGTTAAACCCCAGGAAAGGACATATTTACTGATAGAAAGGAAGGGGATGGTCATAAAATGGACTATTGAATTACTTTCCTAACACTTAGTAAATTCTAGTAATTTACTACCATGCACCCTTAAGTACTTAAGAACCACGAAGATGAAATCATGGTCCTTGCTTGCTAAATCTAATATAAATCAGGAGAAAGCCCTGCAGACTTTTTTCAAAGCCTCAGGAGAAAAGGAAGATGTAATGGAATTTTCCAGTCTTTACACTAGAGCCTGCAAGGACTTAATCTCATTGGCCTGAGGTACTGAATGAACTAGTCCTCATGGACATTTGATGCATGGGAGAACTTCAGAACACATGTGAGGATGCAGGGAAGGTTCTTGGCCTTTTGGCCAAGAGATTGAATTTATAATGTTTTGGTCCCTCAATAGGGGCTGACATCAAGCCAATGCTTAGTAATTAAAATTGACTCAACATTAATAAGAAGAGCAGAACTCTGGGAGCTTAGTCATTTGGAACATGAAGAATGTCCTCTCCACCAGCTGTAGGCACACATACTACATAATTACCATCTTCCTGCCAATACAGGATTGTTTCAAAGAGTACATTTTCTTGTGCTGTGCTTAATCTGTTCTAAAAGCATGAGCAATGGTTCTTCTACAGCCTACAATAGTAGTTTTCTGTGTCAGGAATATAAATGTGCTTATATTGCCTTCTATCATCTTAAACAAATTTCCACCCTTGAGGAGGCAATTTTCCTTGTAAAGAAAATTTTCAAAGGCACAAAAGGTTGCCAGGAATGCAAGTCACTGGAGGTTACCACTGCATTCTAAAAGAGTTATCCCCTTGGTTACCTCCTGGTGCTCTTCTTCCTTTTGCTCTATCTTTATTCTTTAAACACTTTTCTTTTTTTTTTTTTTCCTTTTTTTCTCTGAATTCTCCCTCAGCTTTTCTGTCTCTCTCTGGTGATGATCAGAATCAAATACAGTCTGGCTAGTGACATGTGGAGTGATTGCCAATTCGATGTCAGGATGTAATGTTTTCAAAACATCTTAATCAGCTCAACTTTAAATATGAAATTTAATATAAATTACAAGTTTCTTTTATCTTTTTTTTTCCCTTCTATATGAAGAAAGGAATTAGTAATACTTCAGAAGTTGAATGGGTTTTATATTTTTTTAGAACTAATTGAAGATGTCTGCCATTTTGAAAAACTAACAAAAGAAACTACAAATAATAAAGAAAAAATATTTTTTATTTTATATTTAGTCTTTCTACCTATTACTTAATATTATGATTAATAGTTACTTTTAGTCTTTTAGTTTATATTTTTACAGAGAAGATGATAGAAAAGAATTTACATTTACTTTTGTAACTTTTTATTAAACTACTGCTTTTGATAAAATGTATATGTATATTTAGAAATTAGTTTATATTTGCTATGAAATTTGAAGTACCTGGTATTTTTTTCTGACATAACAGTAGCAATACAGGCTTCATAAGAACCTGAAATGTTCTCTTTTTTAATTATAATTTAGTGAAGAAAGGAAAGAGGAACCTTCAATTTGCTTTGTTTCGTTTCAGATAAACAGAGAAATGGAAGAAAATATTTTCTAATTTGCGAGGTCACAAATTTATCATATGAGGAAACAAAAGATGGTATTCCATTCTGGAGAGCACAACCAAAATGAAGGTGATTACACAAGTCATTATAGGAGCTGAATTTCCCATTATGCTCTGGGGTGATTTATTCCATACTTCTAGTGGAACCTAGACCTCACCACTCAGGAGGGACTTGATTCACTTGCCTACACTTGGTATCCCATAACATTTGAGATGCACTGTCCTACTGCAGGATACAGATGTATCAGGGGTAGTTTGAGAAGCGACTCTTCCACAGAAACACCAAAATTAAACTTACCAGCTTGAAATGCAAAGTTTGGTCACTGACTACAGTTTCATAGGGAATTTAACACTATTTTCAGTATAAAAGAATACATAATACCTGATCGACTCTTTCTGAAATTGATAGGAAAACAAAACATAGGACAAGAGATAATTTATTTCTTAAGAATAGAAAGAAAAGGACCTAAAAAATTTCTCCAAATTTGTGACATAGATTTTTTATTTTTGTCAGTGAAAAATAGTTTACAATGGAATAAAGTATTTCACAGATGGAATTAACCCTCAAAAATAGGATGATTTGACAGGCGTCAGTACTTGGAGAACTATTCTATGCTATTTACTGCTTCTTTATGATCTAACCTGTATGCAAAATTAAAAACCTTGAATGCAACCTGATACAAGGGCAAAAAATGTGTGTACGTTTGGTTTTGTTTGTTTGTTGTTGTTTGTTTGTGGTGTGTTTTTTTTTTTTTTTTTTTTTTTTAATAACACAGTATCAAGCAGAAATCAGTCTTTGAAATAAGCTCCCAGTTTTTGAAACAAATTTTAGGGTTTTATCTTTGTGTGTGTTTGGCAAGTTTTGGGGAAAGGAAGACTAAAAATGTATGTGCTAATAATAATCAGGATGCACATTCCTTTCTGACTACTGGAAGGAAGGAAAATATAGGAAAATATAGCAAGAATAAAATCTCTTGTAAGTTGAAGTGTTAACATCCTTAGGGATGACTTGTGTGGAAATGTGGATTTTAATTCTTAAATAAAGTATTATGTTAAGATTGTTTTGCATTTGGAATGATACCATCTTCAATTTATTTTAACCAGAACAGATGGCCTGGAATGATGTTAATCTGAATCTGTCTTTTAAATTGCAACACTGATTGGAATTTTAGCACTAGATTGATTAGTACAAAGAGAATATCAAAGAAAAATAGGCAGAGAAGTCTTAAAAGAGCAGTGAGGAAAGTAAAATGTAATTCTTCAAATATTATATAAGATATGATACATAAGATGATTTTCATTAAATTAATTATTATCTTTAATTAATAAAAGATAAATCAATATATCAGAGAATAACTTTTTTCATAGTGTTTCAATCATATACTAAAATAGGTGATTACTTGTACAGAACAAGCTTTGAGGGACAGTTTGCTTTATATCCTAGAATGGCAATGTCATCAGTATGGCAATAAAAGAGAAATTACCATGATAATCATTAAGCAAGGCACAAAATTAGTTTTATGTACCTCTGACTATGGTCACATTCCAGCTACAGACTCCACAACTTTGACAGGACTATAAGATGATATATGGTGAATATACTTTATATGTACCTCTTGTTTTATTTTTGAAACTTCTCAATGACATAACAACACAGAATTTATCCAATTCCTGAGGAATTTAGTTGTATTTTAGCACTCTTATTTGCATTACGCTATAATGCATGCCCAGTAGAATGAGTAATAAAATGAGTACATGTAATGAAAGCTCAAATCTCAGCTCATCTTCAACTGTGGAAGGTGAAAGGTTGTGTTAATTTTCCTCAGCCCTCAGTTGTACTGACTTCTATTACGACCCATACATTTGGATATCAGCTGATTTGACAGCAAGGGCATGTATACCTTGCCTAAGCATAGGCACCAGGTGCCACCTGAGATTATACTGAGGCACTGAATAGGTAGGTCTGGAATGACAGAGGTCTCTCAGAGATCCTGTGTCACATATCCAGCATCACATGAAAGCAGAGCAAGTGATGGTAGATGTGTTTAGGCATCTGAAATGAGACATTGACTAACAGGGAGGCTGATATCACCTCCATAAAAGGAAATGACTCTATATTAATGCAAAGAGAAGATGAAACACCTACAAAGACAAAATCGCTATATTGCTCTTTTTCCACCAATCAAGTGCTAGCTTTCCATAAAGCAAAAGAACCCCTTTCTTACTTCAAACTCAATGATAAAGAAAGAGGATAGAGGCTAGAATAAGGCACCAGCTACCTCTGTGCTTCTATAACAAGTTAGAATGTCTGTGCTGTCTGATAAAATACATCCAAATTAAATCTAATTACCTAGGCTTTTTTTTATGGTTGTTTTTATTAAATAGGATATGTAGAAGGGAATACAAAATATGTTAGAAAAATACTAAAGTGCAGCAAGCTGTTTGACAGAGATTCAAACTAGAGCAGACCCTCTAAAGCTTGCTTGAAAAAGCTTGCAAACTCCCTGCCATTTGCCCGTGAGGCTCAGAATGAAAAGCAACCTTGAAAGCTGCCAAATTTTATATTTATGATTGCAGAAAGAGCTTTTTCATTGGAGGGTAAGTCTGAGTGAAGGAAAACAAGTTATACCATGTCAGTTTATTCTTGCCTTATTTTCCTGGATTTTTATTTTTTTAATAATCAGAGGTCTCTCAGAGATCCTGTGTCACATATCCAGCATCACATGAAAGCAGAGCAAGTGATGGTAGATGTGTTTAGGCATCTGAAATGAGACATTGACTAACAGGGAGGCTGATATCACCTCCATAAAAGGAAATGACTCTATATTAATGCAAAGAGAAGATGAAACACCTACAAAGACAAAATCGCTATATTGCTCTTTTTCCACCAATCAAGTGCTAGCTTTCCATAAAGCAAAAGAACCCCTTTCTTACTTCAAACTCAATGATAAAGAAAGAGGATAGAGGCTAGAATAAGGCACCAGCTACCTCTGTGCTTCTATAACAAGTTAGAATGTGTCTGATGTCTGATAAAATACATCCAAATTAAATCTAAGGCTTTTTTTTATGGTAGTTTTTTTTTAATAGGATATGTAGAAGGGAAAACAAAATATGTAGAAAAATATTTATTAAATAGGATATGTAGAAGGGAATACAAAATATGTTAGAAAAATACTAAAGTGCAGCAAGCTGTTTGACAGAGATTCAAACTAGAGCAGACCCTCTAAAGCTTGCTTGAAAAAGATTGCAAACTCCCTGCCATTTGCCCGTGAGGCTCAGAATGAAAAGCAACCTTGAAAGCTGCCAAATTTTATATTTATGATTGCAGAAAGAGCTTTTTCATTGGAGGGTAAGTCTGAGTGAAGGAAAACAAGTTATACCATGTCAGTTTATTCTTGCCTTATTTTCCTGGATTTTTATTTTTTTAATAATCATTTCTGTATTTTAATTAACATCCTTAAGTAAGACTATGGAAGAGAGGTTATGAATTTTACTAATGATTTTGTTATCACATTTTGAGTGGTCATCCCCATAAATACTGTCTCAGCTTACTGACTATTTGACTAAACGTTTTTCCCCTTCCTCAAAATAAATTGAAGTTTCTACAAGTATGATGAAGATAGGCAATTAGATTATAATAGCTCTCATGAAACTATTAGCTGTACTATCAGAACACATCTTATTTAGCAGGGAGGAAAAGAGAGAAATTCATTATAATTGTTACCTTCCAACATATTCTTTACTTCTCCCCAAACATCAAGTGTTTCACATGCAGATCTGTAGGAAGACAAAGTTTCTCAGCTTGGTACTTACAGAACTACTTGTTTTGTAGTTAAACATGTGCATCCTATGTAGCATTTTATAAATGAGAAAAATGGGATTATTCGCAATATATATATAATGTCCAAATGGAATGGATTCATGGAGTATAATAGTATAAAGAAATTACACATTTCATATCAGGAGGTCCTGGCTTGATTTGGGATTAGATCCCACAACCCTCCTGATCTGGAATGAAATGAGAGACCCGCAGCTGTAAGTGTGACTACCACAAAGTCACTGTACTACATTGGCAGAAGAGTCTTCTCAATCCCTTAGCACGTGGCGAGTGAACCCTTCAGTCTATTTAAGAACTATAATATAATATACATAAAAATAATGGGCAAGACAGTAAAATTGTTTCTTGGAATGTATACTGGACCTGGCTGGGGTGGAGTTAACTTTCCCCA
>NW_008794543.1:8044181-8045612 GCF_000699145.1 Aptenodytes forsteri | reverse complement strand
TTCTGTAAAACCCAGAAGTTCTCAAGCAACAGAGCTGCTGCATAGCTGAGAGCCTTAAGTGGAAGAGGAAACCTCTGGGTTGGGTTGAGATATGCACCATAAGTCTTGAAGTAATCTACAGTCTGAAGCCACCCCAAGAGTAAAAGGAGGAGCTGGAGAAACCAAATACTTCAGTGAATTCTGAATACCGATACGTGGAAGACCAGTGGCGGAGCTGCTACACAATGAAAGAAACTGTGGTAAAACTGTATCCTTACTTCTCCTCCTTTTCAAACTGACCAGGTTGCAACAATATCATACCCATCTCTAGCCATTAGACAGCTGTAGTCAGAGAACATAATAATTGATTTCTTGGAGAAAGCCAGCCTTTGCTTTAATGCTATGATTCTTTACATAGATCCATTTGAAATTGCTCTGATAAAATGCTTTTTCAGATCATGGAGTTTTTGCCAGTTCCTCTTGTATCCCTTACAGCCTTCAGAAAAAAGCTGTAGGATTCTAGAATTATCACTTTTTCCCCCCCCATCCACCTATAGATCACATTTTCAGAGCTCACCACATATCAAAAGAACAGAATAAATGCAAGGAAGAGAAAACTAAGACACTATACGAAGTATTAATTCATACAAAACTGTCTTTTTTTTTTTTGTCATGCAAGCTTGGAATCTTTCAAGACGATAAAAAAAGTAGAAATCTTGTATCCAAAACAAGCCAGTAAGAAAGCAGAAGTTTAATTTATCTATACTTAGGTATTTTTCTGTAGAAAGGACCACTTCCACGTTAAAACTATGAAGAGCAATATGACTCCTTGGGGAATTTTTGTGTAATAATTTAGAACTGAGACAGCAATTATTTATGAACATGTGCCTCATTGCTACTTGAATCATTTCTACTAGTATATAGTTACCCTAACATTCCCAGAACACTTCAGCTGATAAAGAAAAAAACTCCACCCATGAGAAACAACACTACACTGTATTACACCTCCTAGTTTTCTCACCTGAATGTAGTTTTGAATTGCCCTGGAAACCATTTCTTCTCATGCCTGTTTGAATATGCTACATTGCAAGACCTGCTTCTAAGTATAGTGGAGTGAATTGATTGTTGGAAATCCTTGAACGTGTCAAAGAATTACAAAAGGATGCAAAAGCACTTACTTAATCCTGTGTAATAAACCTGAATGTGGGAGTACCTAAGCATGGAATGCAGATTATTTTAAAAGCTTAAGTCTCAATAAAGAAAAAAGTGATTTCCCGATGTTATAGGAAGAGACCTCAAGATATCAGTTTAGACAACAGATTAGTATAATCTAGAACAGATGGGGTTTTTTTTAATAATTGCAGTACAGAACACACCTGAGAGAGATCTATGTTGCATTTGTACTAATCTTTATAATACTTGCCTTACAGTATTTTGAGTTTGTGAAAACAT
>NW_008794543.1:8039418-8044135 GCF_000699145.1 Aptenodytes forsteri | reverse complement strand
ACCTGATTTTGCAGTTTTTCCTCCCACTGAGTAATACCCACACAACGTATTATAGTTTCTTCATGTACTAGAACCCCCAGCAGTCTGGACATTTGAAATGCTTTAAAGAAATTTCATTCAATTTTCAGCCACTGCTTTCTTTCCACCTTGGCTTTAAAGAAAACCTACATTTAAACAGTAAAAACAAATAACTTTTGTAGTTTCTCAATTTTGAGTAAAACTAGAAGTCTATATACACTGAAGAAAAAATTAATTTGTCATTTTGGGGAATTATCCTTTGTGTATATATGTTCTGCAAAAATCTAAATAATTAAATCAAATCTATAAACTCTGACATTTCATTCGTCACAAATCTCATAATTAATCTACTAGACTTTGCATAAGTTTGAATCATTAGTGTTTTTGTAATGCCCAACACAAGACCTGGAAGCAGGGAGATGTAGTCAGGAATGTTTCAATAGGGGTTCAAGTCACAGTTGAAGCAATTTAAGCACTATTTTGCTGGTTGAGCCTCGATAAGCTGGTGCAATAGCTAGTACTGGACATCACCAGCTAAAAGAACAAATATGAAAAAGAGGACAAGTCCCAGTTAAGAGATGAAAACCACTAACAGTAGTGGTTCCCCTTCAGATTCTACTATCATCTTGAGATGGTCTTTATCTATATAAATCCACTGCCTTGCCGAACCATAATGCCACCTTGTTTACCATAAGGAAGGAGAAACGGATTGCTCTATATATCACTTGCAAGCCTAGACATGTCCACTTAAATTGTTGAAAAAACATTCACAATAGTTCCTTGACAACTTTGAGAACAGGCCTACATTTGCCGTATCGTAAACATCAGTCTCCTCATAAAGAGTTTTTAGATTAGAGATGTACAAATGATAAATTTTCCTGTTCAGCACACCAACTGACCAGTAAGATATATGAACCAAAGATAACTTCAGTGGATGTGTAATGGAACTTGTAATAGTCAAAATGAAATATCCACACATCACTTTTCGCTTTATCTGAAAGAGACTCATTTAATTCTATAGGAAGTGGGGTTTGTTTGGTTTTTTCCAGTAAGCCTTTAAATCTTTTAAACTGGACAATAAATCCCAAGTGAACATTTCATTCAGAATAAAAATCAGAAGATTGTCAAAGTGAAGCATTTTCTCAATAACTATTTGCAAAAGAAAAGCTAGGCAGTTTGCTAATCTTTTCCCTTCCCTGTAAACTGTACCAGCTCATAGGATCAAATCACTCTGTGATGGGGACCTCATATTTCAGTAGGCTTTGTATTTAGCTTAGCTCTTTATGCAACAAACTTACAGTATTTCTTTGTTTTTTTAATGCCATCAGTGGAGCTTGTTTAAACTGGGACACTGAAATCGGATGTCATCCTCAGACAGCAACGAAATCCTTTGTAAAGAAGTCTTCCCAGTTTACTTTCATGTTGTGATAAGCATTGAAACAGTTAACACTGCACCAGTTACCAGCTTTTTACATTAATCCTCCATAGAATTCCATATACTTGGGGTGAAAATTCTGCCTTTAGCAACACCTTTGTCTCTTGAGACCTTTTGCCCTCTGCCTGACAATTAGCTTTTCCTTCTGCGAAGCTGAAGCAGCTTTCTGTTCTTGGTAACTCCTGTTGTTTTGCATTGAAATACTTTAGGAGTTTTTTAGTAGTTTTCCCACTCAGATAATATTTTTAAGTTATTTGGTATACATCGATCTTCTTCGCCTTAGAAAGAGGTGAAGTGGCTTATTAGTCAACATGCAAAATACTGAAAGCTCATGGATATAAAGCAGACAGCTATACCATAAAAACATATATTAGGCATTGCATTACTGATATCTCATTTCCACAAAGACTGTGAAATATGCGTAGGAAGTGGGCTGACACGAATCCATTTGCATGAAGAGAAAGTAACAAAAGTGGGAAACTATTTAACCCATTCTACAAGGTTTAAATTTTCAAAATCCCATACCGGAGGTCACATTAATTTTCATTTAGACAATTATCTTAAGACAAATTTACACAACATACTTTAATCTTCTAAAGAACAATTGGACTTTTTGTCTAATGTATTCAAAACTGAGTCAACACACAAACAGTAACCAGAAGTTTAAAAAAAGCCAAAAACCAACAAAAAGCAAAAATTAACAAAAGAAACCTATCCCAAGACAGAAGGTGAATTTGGATCAACAGATAAGCTGATTGACAGTGCTAAAACTATAAGGTATAACACAGTTGTTATACCACTTCATGTCCCGGGTAAATGTTGATGCAGTAATTGCGCAGTCACAAAAGTTAAAGATTTGTGTCCAAGGCTGCTTATAGACAATCTGGCATATTCTAGAAGTAGACCATCTTACAGCGACTTCAGGCTAGTTTACCATGGTTACAATAAAAGTCAATGGCGAAATATCGGGAAAAGAAAACGCAATTCCCAATGCTCTGCTAAAATTACTGTTCCTCTACATATATTTTAGAAGACTGTCAGCATTCCGTAGTCTGCTTTTCTAATATTTGTCTTAAGACACTTATTTGATTTCCTTAACTCTAAAAACAAAATGCAAACTAAGAAGCAAACAAGCATTTGTAGGTTGTGTATATTAATAAATAATTTATTTTAAAGACAGCCTAGCATCTAGTATTACCTCAGCAGAAGTTTTCAGGTATGGCAAGTTATAAACCATTATTAAACTAAATACATACTAGCAGAGCGTAACCCCAAACCCAGCCATTAACTGTTAGAGAAGACACACGTCCTGATTTAAAGCACCATCAACATAAAAATCTTGTTAACATACTAATAATTAGGCAATATTCTAAAAAAAAAAAAAAAAAAAATAAAAAAATAGAAAAAAATTAAAAAAAAAAAAAAAAAAAAAGTGTGCTAAAAGCTTAAAGTTGATAAAAATAAGAACAAGAAAAAATACTTTGTGAATACCTTGGCTAAAACTGTAATGCTTTTGGAAAATATAAGCAGTACTTGGTTTGTTATTTACATTCACGTGCAGGTATTCACATTACCTTTCGCTGATAGCTGTACGCATATGCTGTTGATAAGCAGCATCTTATGGAAAAACTCCATTACTTGCGGACAAAGATCCAGTACCACTCACTGGCTTGGTAATGTAAGGTCATTCTAATTACCTTCTCCACAGTTTATTCTCCCCTCTGTGGCCCTAGTAATCATGAGAACTCTTTGAAATGCTGATGCAGCATTATACTGATTTATTTTGAAATATGCTATATGTAAAACTAATCATTGGAGCTGCATATTGGATATTTGCTGAGGTTATCTTTAAAGTTATTAGGCTACATACTATGAACAAGGCAAACTCCCACATTTGAATGCTACCTAAGCAGTATTTCCTGTTACTAACAGTGGAGAAAGTTATAAATAGCTTCTAAAAAGTCCAGCTGTTGGACTAGTTTGTTAAATAAATAAGTCAGCCTCTAGTGACTGCAGGGCATTAACTCGTGCTTCCTAGTGATGTTAAGGACCTCAGTGCAGAACAAGTGCCAAGAGCTCTCCAAGCAAAGCCACTGTTTTGTACTTCCCATCTCGTGCTTTGTACTACACAATGTCAAGTCAACTAACTTTTATGATACCCTGATTTGATAGGCTTCTCTATCCATTTGACACATGAAAACCCTCTTCTGTACTAAAGGGTAAAATACACTCCAGATTAAGGTCATAAAAATACTCCCCAATTAGAAAAAGGGGAAAACATTGCAGACTCTTCTGCATACACTTATTGGGATGCTTGAGGAAAAGCATTGTCAGATAATCTGAAAAGATCAAAATCTCATAATTTAACTCAACATTGTGGCTAATGGCTAAGCATTAGAAATGACAACTAAACACAGACTGTAGCATCATTCCCATAATTGCCACTCTATAACAAAAGGCTTCCAGAAGGGAAGCAGCAATTAAAATGTGTTTTTACTACAGCAGTCTGAAATAGTGTTTGTTGGGTTTTTTTTCTTCTGTGGTGATAGTCGTGTGCAGTGAATCAAAGGTCTGCCTTGCCCAGCAAATTATTCCCCACCACCACCATGAAATTTGGCCCAAAGTAGATACCTGGGAAGTGCATAACAGAAAGCATATATCATCCTTGCCTCAGTGCTTTCCCACCAGCCATTTTCATCTCAAGTCCTTCCTGAGCCGGAAATGTTTTTGGTGGTTTTTTTGTTTGGGTTTTTTTGTGTGTTAGTTACTGCAGTTCTTAAGGCAAAGTTTCTTTTATGCTAATCAGCACATGGTAATGGAAGCAGAAATTGATGTTAATTTCAAATTTTATAGTTAATATTCTGAGTGTAACACATTTGCGTCCCATTCAATTTTACAGCCAGCAGTGGCTTTTATGGTACAACAAGTAGTGCTCCCCACAACAATGTCTTTTAAAAGTTTCCACTGATTTATATGTTCCAGTCTCCACTTCTATGACAAGAGGAGCATAATATTTTATGCTAAACCAGAATGAGTTCACTCGTAATACCAAATCACTTTTATACTGAACTTGAGTTCAAGATCCTTAGGGCACCGAGGAGGGCGCAGAGCAAGCTCACTACCCTGGACTTCAGGAGAGCAGACCTTGGCCTCTTCAGGGATCTGCTTGGTAGAGTGCTATGGGACAAAGCCCTGGAGGGAAGAGGGCCCCAAGAAAGCTGGGTAATATTCAAGGATCGCCTCCTTCAAGCTCAGGAGCGATGC
>NW_008794543.1:8021221-8037801 GCF_000699145.1 Aptenodytes forsteri | reverse complement strand
TACTTAAAGGGGGCTTATAAAAAAAGATGGTGGCAGACTTTTTAGCAGGGCCTGTTGCGACGGGACAAGGAAGAATGGCTTTAAACTAGAGGGGGGTAGATTACTAGACAGAAGGAAGAAATTTTTGACACTGAGGGTGGTGAAACACTGGCACAGGTTGCCCAGAGAGGTGGTGGATGCCCCATCCCTGGCAACATTCAAGGTCGGGTTGGACGGGGCTCTGAGCAACCTTATCTGAAGGTTGAAGAAGTCCCTGCCCGGGGCAGGGGGGACTATATGACCTTTAGAGGTCCCTTCCAACCCAAACTGTTCTATGATTCTATATATAAAGCTATGAGCAAGAACATTCAAAATATGAGTTTATTATTATTTACATACATGGTTTAGAAACAGTGCTTTTTCCTCCTGCTATATCTCTACTAAAACTCTAATCATCAACCAAGATTTTTTATTTGCTATATAGAAGCTCTGTGGTAGCTTAATTCCATCTTATTTCAAGATAAAAAGCCAAACGAATTATATTTCACTTCAGTCTATTTGACAAAGATTTCCCGGTAACGGAGCAGCTCATTTCCCCCTAATTAGGAAAAGGTTCCCTTGCTAGGAGAGTGACCATCTGCTCAGCTTTAATCAGGACCTAGGCGTACAGTCTCTTGGAGGCACTTTAAAACCTCAGACCTGACCCCTTATCTCCTATGTGATCAGAAGGGCAGCTGTAATAATCAAAGCTTAGGACAACCCTCTTACATAGGACATTTGTGTGTAATGAAGGGGCTGGCATCTAGCCCAAGTCACATGCAGAAAGCCAGTTGCATGATTAAACATGTATATTCATTAGAACATCAAAAGATACAGAAGTGCTTACACAGTGGACTATTTTGCTTATAGCGTGGACCTATTTTCAGTCAAATGAAAAGTGAAAAGTCCTTATGAAAGAATGAGCTGCAAGAACAATTCATCTAGTCTCTCATTCCATCCCTATTTGAAAAAATTTCAGTTTGAAAAAAAAAGAGGGACCCAAAGAACGGTGTATGGGTTGACAGATCTGATATGGTCTTCAAGCCATGGATGGCCATTATCTAGTCTAGAAGCACCTACACCTGAAATCTTGTTACTGATCATACAAAAATGCATGTGGTGACTGATCTATACAAATACACTACCAGTAAACAGGCAGATACTATCCCACTTTCTACAGCTATCATATGCCAAAGTCCGTGTGTGTATATATACACACATGCACAAAAGTACATTTTATACATGTCAGATGCAGTCCTCAATGTTTGGTTTACATTTGCTAGAGTTAACTGAACAAAGTAGAAGAGAATCAGTTAATAATTTTATTCCCATTAGAACATGAACTCAATTAATTCTCCTAAGACTGATAACACTTTATTCTCAGACGAGAATATAAGTCTCTTCTCATAAGCTTGAACACTCACTATCCCATTAAATTCCAGGCAGCAAATGAGCAACTTGAAGGAAATGATACCAGTGGCTAAAATAATCAAGGTATACATGAAAGTGGTAAACCAGAGGAGAATAAGACAGAAAAGATATTACTACGATTCTGATATTTAGGCCAACTGATCTTCTAAGAGTATCTTTTATGTTTTCATTTTCTTTGATCTGCCAACACCAGCTTTTTGTTTGTTCTTCCAGTTTAATGTGTTCTGTGCTAGTTGAAGAGCTTTTAGTTATGACCCTCATTTATGAAAGTTACCCTTGAAAGCATGTCTCCCGGACTATCATCATCATTTTGACTCCATGCTAACAATGCTTCTTTTATGCAAAAAAAGCTAAAACCCCCAAATCCACACGCATCATGCATTTATCTCAAAGCTCATCTAGTTGAATAGCATGACAGGCTCTTTTTCAGTTATTGCTCTACAGAAGTCTCATCTATGTGAATTGGAATACAATAATTATTTAACATCTAAAAGTAAAATAAAAGCGATGTCTCCAAAATGACTTAATTTACCATAATTTAGAAAGTTTTTATTTAAATATAGCAGTGTTCCTTTTAAGGACCTGGGTTTCTATACTCCAGGCCTACCTGTAACAACAGGCTTTTGAACTATGCAGGCACCATAAATAGATGGGTTACTCTGGAAGACAGAGGAAAAAGGCATTCTATAAAAAACAAACAACTAACGGATTATCCAGTTTCCTAATGTTTTAGAGATGTCAAATCAAGGGAGAAGCACATTCGTGTCAACACCATTATTTGCATAAATATTAGCTCTTCATCCTTGAAATAATTTTGGTAATTTCTTAGTGGCAACCAAATCTGTACTATTAAAAAAGGAACTAAAATCCCGCACAAATTATTTCCCCCCTTCTAATTCAGGATGAGCTGAGAATGGTGAAGAACTCTTTCTATGTTTTACCAAAGATAACCTACCAAATCACTAGAGAAAAAAACCCCAAAAACACACACAAACAGAACTGAGAGGTGTACACAGAAAAAAGTAACAACGGCCATTAGAAAGATCAGAATAAACAAAACTTCAGAACACAGAAGATACAAGAAAAAATAAAAAAGTTTACTTGATTAATTTTACTAGCATAATGCAGTAATGGTGGATGGTACCCTTTTTCTGACATTTCTATCAAAATTCTGTCATTTCATGTTTCCCTTTCCAGGGGATGCTGTAAAATAGCCTATTCAAATATTTAAAGCTTTTTTTTTTAATATTATACTCCCACTGATTAAACTTCCAGGAAGGCATCTAAAAAACACTGATTGTTAGAGACTTTGATTACAGTATAATCTATTGCTTTCCCTTCATATTTGAATATAAGGCTACTAATTCAATCACAACCAACTATTTACAGTATTGTGTAACATACTGAAAATGCAATATCCCTTCTAGTAATCAGCTTTCTCCAGTGAAGCAATGAGTATGCATAAGAATGGTAATCTAAAGAGACAGCCAGTTAGTGGGCTCCCTGCTGTTCTTTGCCTCCTTCAAGTCATTGGGTATTTCTACACAGGCAAGAAATATAGCTGAACACAGAAAACGCAAATAAAAGTTACCCCTAGCCAGGGGAGCAATCCACAAAGGGTCTCTTCAAACAATATGGATTAGAATAGCTGAGCTTTGAGGGTAAACTATTCTTGGGCCTCCAGATGTACTAAGAATTGAGGAAATAAGAAGGGGACAGAGTTGCTTCACTATCTATTATTTTGGTCTGTGTTGGACATTAGAATATATTCCTGAAAAGTCACCTAAAAATACTTACGCATAGTAGGATTTTTTTTAAAGACATTTCTTCACTGATAGTGAAGCAAGCACATTTCAGCATTATGTTTAGGAAAGCAATGCAGTCCTCCCTTTTTATCCAAGTGATAGACTGCAAGTGATTAAGCAGAAAATGTATCTTCCTATCCAAGATCAAATCCTGTCTCTTAAGCAATTCCTGTGAACCTTTAAAAATCATTTGCCTCTGTGTTGGAACAAAGTATCATCTCTACATGAGCAGATATTTTCTTCTTTGACATTTCTTCACTGCTTAGTTGAGAGGCAAGTGATACGCCTTGGATCAATAATATCACACCACGTGGGGACAAACATATTGTCCAGTTAAAAATAAAAGCTGGTATTCAAGGGGAAAAAAAAATTACAGTTTACCACAAAGGTCTAAAATGAATGCCTAATTCTTCCTATTGATTTTTCTGCAACTAAAGTCCTAGGTTTTCTTCGGAAGAGACTCAACTGCTTGAGCAAACACAGTCATGGTAGGTTTTTGTGCCCCCACCCACCTCCCATCTCATTTCAATTGCAGAAGTTAAAAAACAAAACCTGAATACCCTCAGCATATTTAAAAAAAAACCACAACTATCATGTGATGCGGAAAGACCATTTTTCCCCACATAGGCCACACTGACATCAGGAAGTAAATTTAAACAAGTTTGTGATAATCAGGAGAAATGCGGTTTGCATTTATGTAAATATTTATATAGAATCCTTCAAAAGTTCTCTGCTGCTTTCAAGCACAACAGACCACTAGCAATAAAAAAAGCTCTACAAAAAAAACCTATAAAAAGAAATTGATGCAGGAAAGGTTATGAAGTGTTTCCTAAGATGTTGCATCCTACATCAGCCCAAGATTTTCATGTTGCAAATTAAAGCTGCTTTCCACCCCACCCCCCCCCAAGATCACTGACTCTTCCTTTACTTAAAAAAAATAGCGAATAACTGATTCAACATCTGTGCCAATTTGTATATACACCAAAATTGCTGAAGGTAAGTTGATTTAAGAATACTCAGTATACCTCTTTATTAAAAGATTTAATTAGATTTTTATCTCAATTAATTGTACCACAACTTGTAGAGGTGGAAGATTAGCATAATTGTTTCTGATAACTCATAGGTAGAGATGAGTTTAGGAAAAGAGGTAGAGACTTAGTATTAAGTTAAAAAACATAACCAGAAATAGTCTTAACAATACAGCTTTGTAACCACGCTGATTGTTACAGACCCTTCCAAATACTACAGGGCTTACTCTTATGATCTTGCCCAGACATTGCCCCAAGCTATGATGTCCTGAAGCCAGAAACACCCTCTAGCAGCATCACCCTGCTGCTCAGTGCAAGACTGCCTGTCTCCCACCAACAATCCTTATTCAATGTCCAATGAAAACTGAAGCCAAACTGGAAGCTAATAAAAGATATATGCTTCCCAACTCAATGCCTTGGTGATAAACACAGCAACTGGTATGCATTTACTGTTATATTCAATTGTACGGCAGGTATGTGTTTAAAATTCATTTACAAAGGATATAAAGTCTTAATGTGCATAGTAATTTCACATCGTGTTGTTTTGCATGGAGACTGTTAAAAGCTATTAAGAACAGTGTCTTCATGAAAGACAATAAAGGCTTTTTAAAATGATTGTTGATGACATATCCAGTGTTATTTTTAACCCCGGCTGCAAAAACCAAATGCAATAGCCTGGAAACAGCTTATCATGAACCAGTGTTGTACCTTTTTTTAGTCTTTCAGAACACTGACACTCATTCTCCTCCTAACTTAACAATTTTCTTCTTTCCAGGTTTCCTGTTACCCATTAAAACAGAGTAAAACTTCTCATAAAGGTATAGTAACTCTTCCATTTTCATTTCTAATAATTTTAATAACGTCAAAAAATTGTTTCATAAACAAAATTACGGCATTCAATGAAAGCACTGAAAATTATAGCCAACTGAAGTGGAGGCCTTTACTCCGATTTGGTTTTCCTTTTTGTTAAAGATAACTAAATATTCTGAACAAGAGCCATTGGGGATCCACTGAGGGAACCTACTTGTAGCATTTCAGCATTGGCCATAGCTGGTAGTCAAAAATGGCTTTCCAGAACACATATAGAGTAAACATCACAAAGACTTATAAAAAACTTCTTCATTTAAAAAAAAAAAAAGTATAACACATACAGAAACACTTACTGTTACTTCCTTGCTGTAGAAACTACGTTCTCAGTGAAAGCCTGAAGTTGGAATTCGAAGTTATTGCCTGTTAAGAAGTCAAAACAACATGAATATGCTAGTTTAATATAGAATAAACTTTGAATTGCAACAGCTAATAAGAATCTTTTCATACCATAAATAAGAAATATACCCACAATAAGGTCTATGTTTCTTCCCCCCCCATGAATTAAGAATCACAAATGCAGGACAATTGGCAATTATGTCTTAGAGACACTTAGAATGAGCTAAGAAATGCCACCTTGGGACCACAGAAAAAAATTTCAGAATGTGCACAAATAAAAACTTAATGAAATTAAAAACAAGCTCTAACTCATTCTAGTACTCCAGCAGTAGACAAAATTTATTACAATAAGGACACATTATCTTATTACTGGCAAAGTAAAATTCCAAGATTAGGATCAGATAATAAATACATGCATTGGACGTTAACTCTGCTGACTTTCTAAAACATTGAAACCAATGTGATGGTATCTCCAGTTTATCACTTATTCCATTAGACTTATCAAAATTATCAGTTCTGAGAAAAATGTAAATCTGATCACATTGCCAACACCAGTTCTCTTATATCTAGAACCAGTGATTAAATAGTGCAAAAATAGGTTCTCTTACCTCGTTATATTCCAATTTTGACATTAAAAGGGGTATTGCTACAGCAGAAAGAAATAAACAGAAAACCAAAACAAAAAGCATTTTGTATGATTTCCTTTTCTTACAGGTAATCCTACTTGTATTTTCCCTTCCTTATATAGAAATACCAATTTCTAGTAACTGAAATAGCAAACAACATGAATTGCATTAGACACTGACAAAGTCAGGCCTTTAAGATCCATGAAAGTGGTTAAGCCCACAGATAACAGGGGTCTAATACATAAAGCGTCTCTGAATTCTTAATGTGACTCCTTACATCCTACAGTAGTATGAAAAAATCCATGTCCATGTGCCCTCAGCTATTGAGATCCTAAAATTATAGAAGCAATACAAATAAAGATAAAAGCTGTCATTCTAGACTAAAATGATATTTCCAAGTAAATATGTATTTACACCCATTAAAACATCTTAGTTTCAGGTATTGTTCCATCTCCCCCCCTCCACATGCAAGTTCTAGGATTATTTAAGTAGAATTTTATTTTATTTTAAACTCTACCAGCATGTTACATACGTCATATAACACGAAAGCTGGGATTTAATGCAAGAGGCGAGACATAGTTATCCTGCAACAGGAACACCTTATTTGCAGGTTTATCAAGAACATAACTGAGACAGAACTCCATATTTCATTTCATTTGGCCTCCAGATCAAAATGGGGAAAAAGAGTAAATTATACCAGGAGAGCTTTGGATAAAAGACTGCAGCCGAGTTTAGACCAGCAGAACTTTGGGCAAGTGTCAGGATAATTGCATGATAAGAAGTAATAAAGTCATAAATTGCTCAGCAATAAAGCAACGAAATGAAAACCTGCATTTTCTTTTAACACTTCACACTACGAGAAAACCCAGAAACAGCTTCCAAAGTGAAAGCCCATTTTGTCCGTTTCAAATGCTAGGATTACGAGGAATGAGTCTTCTAAAACATAGACGTGAAGTCGTCTTATTTTCTTGTACAGGTTGAAAAGTACATAATAACTCACATCATACACAGTGGTCTTTTCTGATATGATTCAGTAACATTCATTCAGATCATGCAACTTAGACAATTTAAAGATCACCATTTCCAGATTTGCTAGGCCATTAAAATAGGAGATGTTCTGGCACAGGTTGAAATGCCTGAATGCAAGAAAAACAGTCTCTGTCTCTCAAAGTTTAGTGGTTTTTCAGGTGTGGGTTTGGTTTTTTTTTTTTTTAAAATACTCTCATTTAACAGAGTTAACTATTGTTGCGAAGCAAGAACCAGATTTAATTCAACGTATGAGTTAACAAATGGTAGCCTTAGTTCTTTATATTAGCATTACCTGTAACAGAATTCATTGGTTTCTCTCAAATCTCCCACTTCCATTGCTAAATATACATACATATTTATATACCTTTTAATTAGCAAGTCTTTACTAACAAAATGAGAACAATAAAGCCCAGAAACCGGGCATGACCCACCGGTAAAATAATGTTTTCCGTTTTTAATTAAGTTTGTTATTCTACTTAAACCATGGTTCACAAATAAAAGCTTTCTGCTTCAATAGGAGCAGTCTGACATCAAAACTGTGCTCAGCAGAGGTTAAAAAACATTTGGAAATTAAACACTTTGCAGTACCTAGTAAACATCAGTTTATTGCCTTGAACAGGAGTATTAATAAGCTACCTTGCAAAGATGCTTATCCCAGAAAAGATGCTCAACATTAATCTCAGAACTCAACTTGCTCAAAGTTGATAACTTTGAACATCGCTCCTGCTAACCCAGTGGCAGGGAACAATTGAGCTCTGCTTGCACTCCTGCACTGACAAGCTTCAGACCTGCAGCAGGCATGAGAGCAAAGCAACCATATGACTTTGATATTTGCAAATATCTTTTTCTCTACTGATTAAGGAAAACCACTGCTAAAGCTTTCCTTGTTTACCTGTCTCTGTAAAATTCTGGGCCAGTGCATGTCGTTACTTTGCTTTTTGGACTGCGTTATAGACTTGGAAAATGACATACAGATAGCTGCCTTATATCAAAAGAAAATAAAAAAAGCTCACAGCCAAGAATTCCGTAAGCTATATACGGTGACAAACAATACACAAATCCAACAGACTTTAAAAGTATCCAAGTGGTATCCACCTGGGACTGACTCCATGTGGTGTAAGGGCCCGATTACAAGATACACACAGTTAAAGTAGGATTAGAGAAGTAGATTGTGTGCCATGTTAGTTTACCCCCTCACACTGTAATAAAAAGAGTAGACAATCTTAAAAGTAACACTTAAAATTGCACACAAGGACTGGAAGACATACCACCCATGAGTAGAAGTTCAATCTATTTTGCCTATCAATGAGAAAGTTAAGAGAAAAATAATAGCAACATGAGAAGAGATGGCACTCTAATCTTGTTAAAACGCTTAAAGGATTAGTGTCTAGAAATAGAAGTTAAATAAAGGTTAAAAACTGTATCCAACAGAATACGATTAATAACCACTGGAATGAGTAATCAAGATATTGAGAAGATTCTCCAGCCATCTGAAGCTTACATCAAGACGAGATCTTTTCTCAAAGGTAAGTTTCAATTCAGTCTCAGTGCTAGGACTTCATGTAGGAGTTACTCAAGGTACTCTGTTTTGATAATCACACGGGCCATTTTGTCATGACTTAACACACCTCTGCCAAATAGTGACAACTGTCAGCACGTGGTCATGACTTAACACACCTCTGCCAAATAGTAAGAACTGTCAGCACATGACAGTTCTGTGCAGAGCTGTAAAAATAACCCCCCAAACCCCACAACTCTTCACCTGCAATTCACCAGTGTTTAAACTTCGGAAATGTGGTAGTACTATTAATTTTACAATTTGCCTTCCTTCGCCTCCCAAACTCTTTGATTAAGCAGCAAGTACATTTCAACTCTTTCACTTTAGTTTCTGTAAGATATGGAAGTTCTGGTTTGCTCTCTGTGGCTGTAAAAGGCCATTTCTGTGCACCTCTGGACGCAAGTATGCACACAAGCATGTACGTAAAAAAGAGCCATCAATTGCTCTGAGACCATGTCTGGACTCCTGTTTTTCCCCCTCACGCAGAAATTTGAGTTCTACACCAAGGGCAGTATTAAAAGAACAAGTGCACATTTTTAAGACACTTAACATTACTGAGCAGAGGCACAAATTCTTACCTTACATGTAGGCGAATGAACTAACCATTTCGCAACCAGAGGAACAAAACTAAGCTTTGCTACAACAAAATGTAGTAAACATGAGGATCTGTACATAGATTATGGAATTGCAGGTAAAATTAAATTTTTACATTATGTATGCACAATTAAGAAATACATCTGCGGTTAAAAATACCTAGATCACTCCTGTAAGTTATATTTTCTAAGCTGTTGTGTTTAAAAGATAAGTGGATCATAAGGTTGTAAAGTAATTTTATTTTTTTTACCCCACAGTAATTACTAGTTCTTCACAATGTTGACTGTAAATATTACATTTTTCTTTTCCCCTTTTAGAAAAAAAAAATAGAATGGTTTGTTACTAGGCCAAGGATATCTGATCAAAATCTGTTAAAGCAGAAATGCTCTATTTACTTCATTGTTTGAATTATTTCCCTAAGTTTTATAGATACCTCTGTTTAAAGAGAAAAGATAGTCATCAGCACATTTTGTTCCTTGAGTGTTTTCTTTCTTTTTTTGTTTTATTAAGTAAGCAGGTGTGGGTGGGTGTTTTTCTTTTTACTCAGGTAAAAGGCAAGGTAAAAGCATAACCAAAAAAAATGTATACACAATTGAGGTGTGGGCAAGATTTAAGAACAAAGCCAAATACTTAACTTCGGAGCTAGAATTTGTTCTTTTTATACCAAAAACTACATTGTACACACCTTACAGTGCAACAAATCTATACATTCGGAGCTAGAATTTGTTCTTTTTATACCAAAAACTACATTGTACACATCTTACAGTGCAACAAATCTATACATTTGATCACTATAACTCACTAGCAGCCATAAAAACTACAACACAAAAAAATGGTGAATTTCACATGCAGTTGCATGTGTTTTCTCCAAAACCTGAAAATAAGTTATCATCAATTAAAAAAGCAAACCAAAAGACATAAAATTAAAGGCTGAACTGTAAGAATTTACTTCAAATTTTACAATCCATATCCTCTAAAATAATTGCTTTTCACAACTAATCACAATGGAATCTGTCCAACAGAAGACTGTGTGAATATTGAAGTTCTGTCTGCCTTGAAGAAAGAAGGTGGAAATCAGGTATTCCAAAGCCATTAGTTATTACCATATCTAGTTAGTAACAAGCTCCATTTATTCCTTTTGAACCTTTGTATCACAAATTGCTCATGTACTTCTTAATGTGGAATGCAAAGTGCAATATAAGACTTGCAACTTGCTGGTAGAGATGCAGCAAGGAGCTATTTACTGGCAAGCCAAGTAGAGCTGATGACACTGCTCTAATAGAGAGATATACACATTTGTAGAGACTGAAGCCATGTTTATTTTAATTAAATGGCCAGACTATTTCCAGGACATAAACTGAAAGACTGAACCTGTCCATGAGATTTGGGCAGACTGAAGAGGAAGACTGGCTCAAACCCCCCACTGCCCCTTGCCCAAAAGGGAAAGCAGGACCCCTGGAGATGAGAGAAGAGACTTTTGACAGAATTTCAGCCTGACTGTATCAAAACTGTTTCTTGATTTGTACATTTTATAATGTACAAATGTTAGGTACATTTGTACCTAACTTGTCTATTTGGTATGTGATTAAAAAGTACTCTCATTTTATCTTAACATGCCTGGAGATAAACTAATCCCACAACAACCACATGAACAGCAAGACTTTGCTCACCTAGGGCAGGTGTAAATCTGCAGATTATGGCAAGTGAGCACATTGAGAAGTGTCCTACCTGTCAAGCACACCTTCCACTTTAGCTCAAACATAGTAGTGCTACACAGGCCCCTGTTTCAGCTTTGTGTGCTAGGTAGAGGGCTGGCACCAGAGAAATTGGAGCAGTAAGAAGTTTCTGCCAGTGACTGGTAACCATAAAGGGCTGACAGGGCTTAAGATACCAAGGTGCACACAGCATGCTGTTCTGACAGGCTTGAAACACATTAAAAACATGCTTTAAAAGAAAAGAGTTAACCACAGAATAATCGATTCCTTTCCTCATGTCTGCTGCTGGCAGGAGCTTACAGCTGGCAGCTTGCTAGGTTGCTGGTCAAAAAGGTATCAAGCTATTTAACACGCATCCAGTCTTAATCTTGTGGATATAAAAGCGTACACAAAAATCATGCAGAATAAGCATAAGTACATTCATATCAATTCAAAGTTGCTAATCAATGGTTTATTAAATCACTTAATAGAAACTTAAGAGATATTTAATATTTTTGGGAGATACCTTTCATGACAACTGTACGAACACACTTAAGAACAAAGGCAGAAAAAACTCCACTGCTTTAAGGAACAATTTAAGGATGAACTAAATCTCAAAAGCAGTAATAAAAGCACACAACAGTCAGAAAGAGTTCTGTAGAAATCAGTTTTTATATGGCGAATCATAAAGAGGTGAAACTTTTTCATTATGCATAGGCAATTTATCACATTTATATGAGCAAAGGAATGTCCCTATGTGATAGGACATCGAAAGGAAAACTTCACTATTTCTGACTCAATACAGGCCCTCCTTGTGTTTCAGTCATATTTTACATCTACTTATTTAATACAGTCCCTCAGTGACAGTTATTTCATTCACAAAAGCTCAAACACAGTGAGAGTGAGAAGCTGAACTGACTAGGTAAACATTTCTTGTATATTTTTGAAAATACACACAGTGATAAATGGAAGCAACTAAATATGAGTAAACAAACCCAAGAAAATATGACAGAGAAACATAATTTTTGAAGCCAAACATTATCTAGAAAAGGGCTTGGAAATGCAAGGACATCCTCGGTACAACACAGAGTACTACAGAGAAACGCGTCTCCTGGAGTTTACCGACTCCAAATTTATATATTAGCATAGAAATCCCAGTATAGATCTGCACCTGACCTAACAAATCCTACGCTTCAGGGGCAAGGCTTATGTTACTGCATACCCATCACGTCAGTAAGGGTATTATCATTATGCAATATAATCATACCGCACTGCACAAAATCATCAAGATGCCGGAACTCAGGCCAGCACTGGCTCACATGCCCACACTACCTTCCATTGAATGGTGTCAACATATCCTTACCCTGTGTTGGGGTTGGTGGGTTTTATTTTTTTGTTTGTGTTTTGTTTTTAGAACCTGGTACAAATAACATCTTGAAGCCACCTGTACCAGTAAACATACTATAACCACAGCACATTGTGCCCCCGGATTTTTTTTCCCCTCCCTCTCCCCTAAATCATATCTGCTGTCTATTCATCTGCTATTGAGAGTACAAGACCTACAGTAAGGACCAAGCTTACTGCTTATTTTTCCCAGGTTTTCACATTTCCACCAGTACTCCTTTCCCAGAGGGAGAAAAAGAATCCTCAGAGGACAGCAAGACTTGAAGGACTGTAAATGAAAAGAACCTGTTCAGTCCTAAAGTAAGCAGCCATTAAAGTGCAATAGATGTGTTAAAAAAACCCCACCACTACTTTAAAAAAAGCTTTAAAGTATTGATGATTAAATAAATAATACTTCTGAAAAAAAGTTTCTACTGTATAGGTCAGATCTACAGTGTGTCATTTAAAATAGGGTTACAAGAAGGAGTGTTATGGTTAGCGATAATTAGCAGGAAATGGGAGTGAGAAGAAGAAAGTTCATCTTTTAAGAGCATCAAAAAAGAATATATAAAGAATTTTCTCTTTCACTTCTCATGCATTTGACATTTCCAAAAGTGTCCCTACACCTTTGGAAAGTTGATTTTTTTTTTTTTTTTTTTTTTTTTAACAAGAGTCTGAAACAAGCTTTCTTATAAGGAAGGACTAATCAGAGTGACCCAGCTTTCTATGGTTGCCAGATGTTTTTAATAACTTCTAAAATCATAGACATAACAGTGAATTGATATTTACTCTAATAAAAAAACAGAAGTTGCCTTTTAAAAAAAATTCTTTTTACAGTTAGCTTTCTAATTCACACTCTCTCAGGTGTTTCCCATATTTCAACTTCCCTCCCACCAGACAAATATTTGTTGGTCAAGTGGCCTTCACCAGACTGAAGCACCAACTTATTCTGCAGTTTCCATATGGACACCTGCAGTTAGGAATTGTGCCCACCAAAATTCACTTCAAGTTAAAAATACTAGCTTCTTGCAAGCTTGTACACAGACGTCTTTGCTTAGGCTTGACTACGTTGTGAACCAGCCTATCTTTATCTTTAAGATTTCATACATAAGTGAATTACAAGTGAGTCACAGGAGAGGACATGGTTTAATAATTTGTTTTAGCAAGGACAACTGGTTTGCTAGTAATTAGAGGAAAGACCTTTAGAAGGGAACTGGCGAAGCATTTAGTTCTTTTTCTTCTTACCTTAACCAACTCTCCTTGAGAGATACATAATGAGAACAGAATGAGATAAGAGAACAAGATGAGATGTGGAAAAACAGGACTAGAAAGAAAGTGACACAAAGGGAATTGGAAGGAGAGCTGGAAGCAAGTGAATGGTGATTATAGAATGTGCTCAAGGAGGAAAACATCAAAAAAATATGAAAATTAAAAAGATACAGGGGAAAGAAAGAGTTAAGGAACAGGATAGAACAGGGACTAGATTAGACTTCAGCTGGAAAGAATGGCAAATGTTACAGGGCACAGTGTAATGCAGTGCAAGAATAAAAGAAGGCATGCTAGGAATAGTACTCGAAGAAGCAAGCAATAGCAGCAAGGCTCCTCATGCTTCATCTACTTGTTAAGGTTCAGAGCGCACTACTTCAGGAGAAGGGAACCCTGCTCCACAGTGCTGCCCAGCCTGGGAAGGACTCCTGTAACATTACTTATTCACAGCTACGTTTATTAATTTAATACTACTGCACAGAGTAGCTCAGCACAAGCTGCAGAAATATGGCCTTTAGCTCTTTTAACTGACCCAGCAGCATATCTACTTCTGGTAGCTCTTGTTTATAGTTACCTCGCTATTCCTGAGATATCTGTTAGCTTACCAGAATGGGCTTGCAAAAAAGTTACTAGAATATGGAAGAAAACAGGACATCTTAACAGCACCTCACCTTCATCCCCACACTGACTTCCCTTCTTTGCCATGCCTGACATTCCAGTGCAAACCTCCATCACCTGCTTCACACTGAGCACAGCTAAGAAGCTGTTAAGTCTGTTCCTGTCCTGAGCCACTTTGACTTGGTGTGCCTCACTTGGCAGCATACTCATCTTTCTGTCCAGATCTCCTACAGTTTTGATAGGCAATATCTTCCTCTCTGGCAGGACTAGTGGGGGAACACAGGGTAAAGTGAGGATGCAAACCTTTCTCTGGGATTCTCCAGGATTTCTGTTCTTTTGTTTTGTAAAACTTAGATGGGAACGCTTACTTCAGTTCACTAATCATAGTATCAGCTACTTTTTTCATGCAGAGTTTAAGACTGTTCTCACACAATTGGGTTTATCACCCAGGTCCACACCTACCTAGTTCCAGAATCAGCCAGGCTCTCTTTGGCTTTCTGCTCCACACATTGCAGAGTGCTCTGCTGCTGACATGCCATCTTCTGCTCAGCCACAAGGCACACAGCCCTGTTGCTTTTTGCTGACTTTACAGGAAGAACATTTAGGCTTGTGGAGGTTTTTCCCTCAGTCACAAATACATACTTACAGGTTCTTCATTAGCAGATTACGGCACTATCTACATCTTTCTCTGAATCCTTTTTCCAAATTTCTCTCATTTTTCTTCCCTGTGAGTTCAGCTTCTTCTCTATTTTGCAGCCATCTCCACAAATTATTGACGATCTGTAACTATGTCATCTGTTTTCCTAGAAAAGGCTAGCACTTTGCTACACTTGCTTTTAGGATATAGAAGATTTCATTAAAAAAAAAAAAAATTCTCCTAAGTCAGTCAAACAGCCTTATTCCTCCAGCTAATAAAGGCAACAAGCCCCAGAAATGTTATGCTTTCCTCAGAGCAAGGCCTCAGTGATCTCCTGAGGTGTGCTCAATCAGCCTTGACAGGTATCACCTGCTTGCTCTCCCTCTCTCATTTCTTTGTCTTGCATTTGCTCCTCTTTCCCTGCTCCAAACTTCCCAGCTTGCCCAGTAATGCAACGCACCTGCCTGACCCAACCTCCTCTTTGCTGAAATGCCACACCACCTGCTCAGGTGCAATGGTTTTGAGACTTTGTGCACATGAAAAAACCCACCCCACAAATAAATTAAAGCAAGACTTTATGCTACATTTGCTTTGCAAGGCCATAAAATAGAAAATATGCTGTTACTGTTATAATAAGCGTTTTAATATTGTGAGCCTCTTTTCTGTAGCAGTGTAACAGTTTTCCTAACCTACTGGGAAAGGTACTCTTAGGGGGATCAGCTGCACAGTGTAGTCAGCAGAAGCAGCTGCAGAGACTGCTTCTGCAGTTACCAGGATGTTATTGGGCAATGTTTTTTGCTCTGATGTACCACTGACTGTAAATCTTGAACAATGCTCCGGAACATCCTTTTTGCCCAAACTTCCACTTTTTTCTCTCTTTTTTCTTACGTCCTTTTCTTCTTACATCTTTTAGTTACTTTCTAAATTCTCTTTTCATAATGATTTTTCTAGTTCTTTTGCCCATATGTATTACTGAATCTAAAACTATTTATAAAGTAAAAAAGGAACCAAAAATATGGTATATTCAAATTGTCATTCTATTAATGATTCTTTTAGTTTTAGCAACCCTTTTTTCACCTGGGTATTTACACTGTCAAGCTCTTAGTATCTTGTTATATAGCATACTGGAGCCCTGATCTTCACTGGAGTGCAATAGCAGCAGAATTATAATAATAAATAGTTATGTGCTATCTCTTTTCTGCAGTTATTTAACACAATTATTACCAGAGTAATGCCATTACATGTCTATCTCCAGATGCTTTTCTGAGAAAATGGAAACAATAACGTGAAGCATGGCTTACCATTAAACGAGGTGAAAATATATTGTGGGAAAGAATTACAGTAATGACAGGCAAAGTTGCAGCATAGCTCATCACATACATTAAGAAGATAATTTCTTTTACTTTGGATGTAGGAAGGTCGTGGTTTCAGACAGTTATCAATAGGGGAATTAGGAGAGCCTTGATGTATAGGCAACACTAAGGAAGTGCGTTCAGTTTGAGTTGTTTTAGATTATTCATACACATAAACTCCCTCCAAGAATACATATTTGTTCATGTAAACATACTCCACTCTTGTAAATTAAAGGAACTGACTGACTTGTATTCATATGTTCATATTTTCCCAAAACAAAATTCCACTTTGGAAACCTATAAAGTTTTAACTACCTTTTTTAATTGTAAGGAAA
>NW_008794543.1:7931212-8020862 GCF_000699145.1 Aptenodytes forsteri | reverse complement strand
TGAAAAAAAAAAAGAAGAAGAATGCTGAGCCTTTGCTTCCCTGACAATGTCACATATGCAACTGTGTCCAACTTTCCTTTTCCTGAAGTATTCAGAGAAAGTGGATTCCTACTTTTTCCTCTCTCAGTGCTTCAAAGTAAAATGAAAAATATTTTCTACAAATTGCTTGGGTTCAGAATTTATTCAAGCTTTAATCTTGATGAAAAGAACTATAATTGCAAATGTCAGTATGATACAAAAAATCAGTTCAAATGGTTTTACATTCTGTAAAGTAGTTGTCTGACTGATCAAACAGTTCTGACTATTCACAGGAAGCTTTTTGTCTTTGTAGGTAACAGTGATAGCAAGGATAGACATTCATAAAATATATGCCAAAAATATTTAAGCTGAACAGGGAAATATATTTGAACAGAAAAAAAATGAGGAAAAGACAATTCTAAGTATCTCTAGATACAAGATGCTTACACACGCAACTGCTACCAGTTCTGCTTTTCCTTCATTTTGTGACCTCAGCTTTTGTATCTGCACACTGGCATTGACACACTACTAGACAGAGGTTTAAATTGGTTATCACATAACCTACGCTTAGTCCTTCGATCATGTCCAGCTCTGCTTACTTGACTACATTATGCATTTCCTAGGAAATTAATCTTACCTAACTTTATAATATTCCATTACAATCAGAAAATTCAACTTAGGTTGCTCTTCCAAGCAGATTTAATGAAAAAAATCTCTGCGTATGTTTTCTAAAGTAGTGTATATGAACATTTCTTAATATCAGTTCCAGTAAACGTTCACTTTTTGTTATATAAGATGCAATATTTCATCTTATATACTCTGACCATAGGTAGTGAAGAAGGGTCAGGTCTATAGCATTTATCTTTTTGCAGATATGTAGTATTTTTTAGGATTTTTCTAGTTTCTATATACTACTCCCAAATGACCTATTTCAAAACCTCTATGGTTGTACAAATTGTATTAATTTACCGTTAAAAATTAAACACTGATAATAAAATGGTTCAAAGACGTTCGCAATCAATGAATACACAATACTGAAGATTATTTTTTAATGCTTGAGATAAGATTAGTGATTGCAACTATAGTAACATAACATCCTGCATCTATCACGAAAATCTCCCTTTACAGTGAATGTCAGTGACAATGAATAGAAGTTTACAGACTAAGTATTACCACTAAGCTGTTAATATGCATTCAGAGATGTGCTACTCTTAATATTTTCTGAGATTGAAAAGCATTTTAAAAATGGCTTCATTGTCTACCATTGCCATTAATACCCACTATGCAATCATATTCTGATCAGAAATGAAATAATACTAGTTGAGGGCTTTGTTTATATAGGAAAATAAAGAATCGATTCTAGGGACATTGCTGGTGTTATATAGAAATATTCCCTATTTGCATTCTTACCAACTTCTCTTCCATATCATAAGACTAATAATTTTGCTTTTAAAAACCAGTATGTAGTTTCTGGATTAGAGATAGGCTGAAAAGATAGAAAATGGAAAAAATACTTAGGTAAGCAAGTGAACAATTCAGGAAGCGATGACCGTAATGAGAAAATTTCAAGACACAGCACACAGTTTTAGTAAATAAAAATATGCCAAAGATGTTAGTTCTAACACCTGAACTTTAGGAAAGTACTTTGCAATTTTTGCCCATTTAGCATGATTTGAAATTATATTGTAAGCTTTGGAGGTGCTTTGGAGGTAATTAAGTGAAGTAAGTAATCCAAAGGTCATTTTCTTAAATGCTGTATTTGCATTTATTCAAAATGTAAATAATTATTTTTAAATTTTGCAAATTAAAACTGCCTTTGACAAAGTTATATAAGATTTTCTGCAAAAATGTCTTTTTTTCAAACTCAGAAGAATAATTTTTATATTAAACTAAGAATTCCTTTTGTGCTCTCAATTTTTTCCCCTCATATTTGTCCTTCTGTAATTTCTACAGAAATACTAGCAAATCTTGGGAGAAAAGAATGAATGAATATTGCCGCTGTCTTTCACTGGGAAAAAATCTGCTGAAAAGTATGATTTCATATAAGAATTTTTTTTAAACAATACTTAACGTAGTCTCTATTCTTTGGTGTAAGTTGTTCAGAATAATGCTGGCTGAGTGTTCCCTTGCATGAATTCCTCCTCTAAACCAGATGGCACTATTTTACTTCACACCCATAACCTTTTGAATTAAGCAGCTTTATTCAAGGCACTCTATTTATCATACTCAGAAGGTATGAAAAGCTAGATCAAATGCATTCTACTTCTTTATTTTTAAATGGCTTAATTATTAACTTGAAAGGAACTTTTATGTTCAAAGACTCTGAAAGTTTGTAAGGACCCTTTCTAGTGAACATCAGCTTCTTAAAAACGGAGGTCATGTCTGGAGAGTCATTCAATTTACGTATCTAATCCTGGACTCAGACACAACATGTCTACTGACTGCTTCCACATCAGTAGGTTAGTAGGTACATGGCCCATTAGTATTGTCAAAGAACAGAAAGGATTCTGGTAAGCTAAAAAAAATTGTTCCTTTGCTCATTATGTGGATTGAAATGCCCATGCTCAGAAGCATGAATTTATACCAAGATGTAGCAGTAGTGGATTAATCTGGTGAAAGGCAGGTTAAGAGGCTGTTCCTTACTGTATTCTATACAGTAAATATACAACTGAAACATATTGACTAGTGGTCTGTGTTATCTTCTTTGACCTTCGCACTAAAACGGACTGTATGCACTCGTCAGTTATAACCCAAAAGGTGTCTTTACCAGATGTCATATGTATGAATGGTTATTTAATCTCAGGGCTTGCATATGGCTACACCTCTTCAGGAGATTTAGTCTGTGAATCCTTATCAAGGATTAGGGAATCTGACATATGGATGCTGCACAATGTGGTCACTAGTACAGGATTAGAACCATACTAAAAAGGATTGTGTTTGTGCTCACTGAATTTCTTCTTTAGGAGTATACCAATATATTCTGCAGAGTTTCCAGGAAGATCTTCAAAATTTCCAAATCTTCCAAATTGATCATTGTAAGAGGAGTCAACATAAATTCTTTCCTTTTAAATGTGAAAGATGTATTTAGGATAGGTACCAAGAAGACAGCTGTATGATCAGGAGCTTTGAGCAACTTGATCTAATGAAAGATAATCTTTAAAAGGTCCCTTCCAACCTAAACCATTCTATGATTCTATGATAGCGAAAAAAAGCAATTCTTCTCCTAACATCCTGAGTGTGAAAATGGGGAATACACGCCTCCCATATCCTACCATTGCATTTGTTAAAAAAATACTACTATACTAAAAAAAAATTACTATCCCTCATTGCCCAAATTGTATGGAAGGGGTCCTTTAAAAAAAACCCGAGAGTCAGGATGAGTCCATCTGCTTGGTAATAAGTCTGGTGTCCTCTTAAGTCTGCTTCCTCCATTAAGACTTCCTCCTAAGTACTGCAGCTTAGGATCATTGATATTCAGTGCCTTTACAAAAGCAAATCAACATCAGTCTTCTTGTATGATGTTTTACTCCTTCTCAGTGCATGATAAAGCAATGTAAAAGGCAACGAGTATGCTGAAATGACTCAAAAGAGAAAACAGAAAATTAATTTTGATTTAGTACAAATAAACAAAATCTTTTACTGTCCAGAAGTGCTTATCCATACACATCAAAGCTCAGTTAACGTCTTATATTTGTTCCCCAAAGAGTAATACATTCCAGCTGTCTCCTAGTGCTTCTTCAGAACATTCCTATGCTGACACTAGGATTCAAAGTCTTGCTCAGGACTCAGAGACCTGGTAAATACAGGCTGTGTCTACACTGATCAATGCTTTTGCCCCAGTAGAGTGATATAGCTTGGCCCATGTCCATATTGCTAAAGGTTAGTTCTCTAAAGCAGCCTGGTACACCCACACAATACAGTGCTTGACCAAGCTGTGGTGGTGGTGGCCCTGTGTACACCCTGCGGTGCACTATGGACCTAAGACAAAATAATTATCCTTTTGTGTTCAATTTTTCAGTTCAGTATGCCTGAAGAGTGTAAAGGCAGCACTGCAATCTACTTTAGTGTTATTTCTGTAATATAAAACATAGGACTGAATAGAGCGATGGACTTTGTGGTGGCTTCCTTGCAACAGATGTCATTAAACCTATCCCACAATGGGTAAGTCAGTCAGTCATGCTACTGGCCGAATCTTCTCTCTTGTGTAGATTTATATGTACCCAAGCTTCTTTGACTTGATAAAGTACTGTTCCTATGCATATCCACTTTAGTGTGAGGATGTTTTCCAGGCAGGGAATGTTTTCTGTAACCAGGCAAACTCTGACCAGGGTTCAGGCCTCTTATGGGCTACAGGTTACATTCTTCTGTGTACAAACACAAAAACTTGTGAATACATGGTCCTGCTCTTTATCCTGTTTGGTTTTTGTTTTGGTTTTTTTTGTAATCTTTCTGAAAGTGCCTATCTTTTCATCTCAAATACAGGAGCAACTAAGGGAAACAAGCCTCCTATCCTAGGCATGTGAGTTAACATCCACAGATGCAGTGAGAATATTCCCATTCATCTCTATGATTATTCAGCCTTTTCCTTTCAGTTTGGTGATAGAACTTTCTATCAAAGCTAGGACACTTAGAACTGTACTGGGATAGAGCATTTCAGTTCAAATAGATCAATCACTCTAAAGGACGATGAATAAAATCTATTAGCAAAATAAAAACAAAGAGAACAAAACCACCACAATTACCAACAAAAAAAAAAAAAAAAACCCCACCACAATTAACATCACAAAAGAAATCAAGGGAGAAACTGGTATTTAACTAACTCATAAATTTCTACTATACTACATTTTCTAAACAAAGGACATAGATATTCTCCTCTGGATTCTGAGTACAAACTTTGCTCTGTGCCAACGATCACTTTGGGAAAAAAACAAACAAATCGTATTTTAATTGATGTATCAGCAAACTCTCAGATTTAAAGTTCTTGCTAGGAAGGGCTCAGAATGCAAAAATATTTTCATTATCTTTCTTATTTAACTGGTGGGAAATTACAGACTTGTATATCCACAGATTTACCAATACATTTATTTCTGATCCTCTCACTACTTGAAGAAGTTGAGATAATTCTTTCCCTTTTCAAAAGCAATATACAAATAGTGGTGTGTGTGTTTACACATTCATTTAGAAACACACATACATAACACACACACCTTTGAATGTTTCTATTTCCTTAATTTTCCAAGGACATTGGGACACACAGAAATGAAAAGCCACCTTTTCATCTTATAATTATGTCTGTGACCTCACAAGTTGTGCTTCTCTCTTTCTTATATGAGGTATCACATGAAAGAGAATAGGAAATGTACACAAAAGTGGAAGGGAAAAAGATAACAAAAGAAAATAACAAGCAGAAAAATAAAACAGCAAGGATGGTAAGGAAGAGAATAAATCTAGGAAGAAAAGAGAAGAAGAAACAGAAATAAAAGCAGAGATACATAAGATAGGAAATGAAGTGAAGTGAAAGTCAAATAAGAATCAACTGGAAAAAATTGAGAATGGATTAAATAATACAAAGTGAGAATAAAACAAGAAACTATAAAACGGGAATGGTGAGTGGCAGGAATTAGCCTAAAAGAAATCTGTAGAACCAAAAATGAAGAGAGAATATGTCCGTATTTTTGAAGTTAGATTAGAAGAAGTAAAATCAGGACTACTTGACTGCAGCCGATCTTGGAAATAATTGCCAGAAATCTTTTGGTGCTTCCATCCCTAACATTCAGTTATTCTCCTCTGATAGTTTTCCACAAATTGAACAGATGATACAGTATTTCAAAAGCCAATTAAGTACTATATGGCCAGAAATAAGCTATCTTAACTAGTGCAGGAAATGCTGAAGCAATTACGATAATGACTCATCATTAAAATTATTCTTCTTTTCTACAGTGGTCATAGCTGCAAACAGCTTATGATTATCCGAAAGTAGCCAGTCTTCAAAAGAAAGGGCAAAAGTATTTTTGTTTAACAAGTCAATTGAATGCTCATTGTGCCTTTTACTATCACCCTTCTCCTACCTCAGAAGGGTTATTTCCTCCTTTGTCACCTCATTTATATTCCACGGTAAAAGGTTCATTGATTACAATCAGGAGAAAAACTTACAATGAAGTGAATTATAAGTTTTATTCACAAAGGCCTCTAGACTTGCAGTAAAAGTTGCAGATAATATCCCTAAGGCTTCTGAGGTACAGCATGGCAGAAAATTGCTTCATATTGCTTAATTTGGAAACATTAACATAATGGATGACAATCAATAGGCTCTAATAATTACAGCAAAACCACGCAATTCCCACAAGTAAACATGTGCTTTATGTGGTATACAAATTGCTATCCTGTAAAATGCATAATTACATTCTCTGTAAAGCAATTCATCAGAAAACACAACTATCTTGTTATACTCTTGAGAGTATTTCAAGACTTCATTCCGTAATACCAGCAGTATCAGTTAAAACAAGGTCTAAGAGCAAACAATAGCAAGCCGGAGCTGTGACAGTTCCCTCTTCAGGTATCTGAATACAATAAACAAACATCACAGGAACAGAATGCCTAAACCCTGTTCTATCTGTAACTAACAGAAAGAGAAAAAACAATTTTAGAGGGAATGCTTGGGCTTAGCAATGGGAGGAATTCCCTCTGCACTCAGCGCTGATGGATGGCTTGTGGAGACGTCTCCCGAGCGAAGGGAAGATGGTTCCTCGTGCCATTAAAAACCATTGAAAGATCTAGAAATACCTTTCCGGGAACAAGCTTACAGTGTCAGAGACGAGTAATAAATGATCCAGCTTTTTTCTCTCAATGTAAAAACTTTGCTTCTCCCATATTCTTCTCAGAGGCACTGAGGACACTCAGTGGTTTTATGTACTATGAACTTTATTATAAAAATACTGCTGGAACAGTCTAGCAAGGATAAAAAGACTTACTCACTGCAATACCCCTAATTTTGATGAATTGCAGTTCATCAAAAGTTACAATGTAGCTAAAAATAGAGTGCTGTGTTTTATCCTTAATATGTGAGCTGAATGCAGAAGCACTTCTGTACTTAAATGTACAAGCCTGACTAGATTCAGGGCATATTAAGAGAAAAGATACAGGAAAAGAATTAGGAATTTGGCTTACAAGTGCATACTGCAGAATTGTTTCTTCCAGGCTGGGATGAAACCCTCTAAACGCATGAGACTATTCACAGGCCAACTATTTTTGTATAACCACGACCCATGTACCCATGGAGGCTTTCTCCCGGCTTATAATGTAGCTGCTAATAGTGTTGATCTGTGATTTAGTCAGTCATTTGCCTTATTGGCAGAAGTCCTGTGTGGTCTATACTCTGTCAGCTACCACAACATAATTAGTTTTACAGATGCTAAATAGTCCTTCTTTAAAGTACAGATAAGTTAAAGTACAAACAAATATGCATCGCACCTGATTTAGAGCAAATCTGAGGTTGAAAATGGCAACAACTTCCCAATATCACAACTGATCACACAGTTTTGCTTTGATCACTTTCCTGCTACATTTTTCTACAGCTTACAATTATTTGATCTGGTAACAACTTTGTTCAGGATTCCCCGGTCTGCACTATCCTAAGCGCTGTCTTGACCTCAGCTAACATAGCACATGGGCTACCTGAATCCTAGCAACTTCCTAAGCTTGAAGTTCTCCACTTTGCAATTGTAAAATCACATAAAAATAAATAATGTGCTCATTATTGAATAAGAAAAATAAGGAAATGCCCTAGAAATGTAACCTTTTGACTATACTTAACCCTTACCGATGATAAAGACTGGAACGTTTAGATTTGTATCCCTGCCTGCTGCTATTTGAACTAACATATTAACTTAAAACTGCAAAGAACTTTTTTTTTTTTTTAACATGAACCAATCACTAATGGCAGAGGAAACACAATTATATAAGAAATTATTAAACTAGCGGGGATCCTGGATTTGGTTCCTACACAGGCAATGGTCTTTAAGAGTTACAGACTATTGATTTCTCAAAAATCCAGTCCATGGGCCCTGCCCCATACCCGTTTCTGCTCTACTCTGGGTTCTTTGCTTTGTGTTTTCTTTACGCAACCCCAGCTACTTCTCCACTGCTTCCTGTCTCTGTTCCTCCCCTCCATGCTTCTCTCTCCTCCTCTCATTCATCTTCTAGTGTGCTAGTGGTGCTCTTCTGCCCCTTTCCTGCCCAAATTTTCTATTCTCTACTGTCCCTTATGCCTTTCCCGTTCTTCCTCTCTGCCCTTTTACCATTTCCCCAGCTTTTTTTCCCTGTTACTTCTTTCTGCTCTTGTTCTCTTTGTGCTTCTTACTGAACTCCTGCTTTTATCTCCAGTTCTCCTCCTTTACTCTCTGGGCTGACATTGTACTGTTGCTAGGAGAAACTGCAGGTCTTGTTAAGCCCATGTCACTCTAGAAACATGGGCAGCACACAAAAGTTATCATGCTGAAGCTATGAAGAACTGAAACACACCCAGGACACATTAATTTCGGCAATAATCAAACTGAAACAAAGTTGTATTGTCCATATGTATACAATGATCTTTTCCAAAATGGAACAAATTAGGAAATTTTTATGAAGTTGCAAACCACAAGGGCATTAGCATGAGGAGATTTGTCCAAAATTAAGTCATAAAAGTTATCATGCTGAAGCTATGAAGAACTGAAACACACCCAGGACACATTAATTTCGGCAATAATCAAACTGAAACAAAGTTGTATTGTCCATATGTATACAATGATCTTTTCCAAAATGGAACAAATTAGGAAATTTTTATGAAGTTGCAAACCACAAGGGCATTAGCATGAGGAAATTTGTCCAAAATTAAGTCACTGCTCCAAAACATTCAGGCATGAAGCTTACCAGGACATAGCTGTGTGTTTTAATAGAGAAAACGTATATTTTCTCCCACTGCAGAACATCTTAATTAGAAGAAAAAAAAAGAATTCCAGTCTTAAGAAAGACATTGCAACTGGAAAATGTAATCCCAAGTAGTTCAACTTTGACAAGCCTTGGACAGAATTGTTTTAAAAAGGAAAAAAGTTATGCAACCATAAATATACTTAACATCTCAAACCATAATAAGCAAGTGCAAACTTACTTGTTAACAAACTTGACACTCATTGAAGTCCAGCTAAATGGTGCAGCGCATTCAGGTACAATCATGATGACAAGAGAAGATGAGAACTAGCTAGTGGAAGACAGACAGCAGTTCTTATCTGCTAAATGGGTGAGGAGGACAAGCCACCATCCAGTGTTTACCCAGTGCTTAACCTGTTCTAGTATGGTGCACTCTGCTAAAGATTTCACAGAGGTTGGGCATGGACAGAGATATGCCTAATCTTCTGTTTGTACGTCTTTTCATAGGAATTTAACTGATAGAGCATAGGAACTTAACTGATTCTGATTGTAGTACCTTTTTTCCTCTTCTCACTGTCTTTCCTCACTACCCAATTTATCTCTCTAAAAATATAATAATAACAACAACAACCATCACCAATAATACTTAGCTTTTACACACCCTGCTGTTCTTACTGTGGTGAAATCCCATTTGAACTCAATGGGAGTTTTGTCTGAGCAAGCACTACAGGATTCTCTCCTTGATTTATAAAGAACAATTCACCACAGCATCTAGATGGTATTTTGAAAAATTAAAAATACATTACACAAAGCTACTCACAATGAATGCTATTTAACAGACTACTATTATCACTAAGAATATATTGGTAATCTTGGAGCTGGTGGCAGCGGGAGCATTTGATTTTTCTAATTTTATGATTAACCTCAGTAGGGAATATTTTGCCTTTTTTCCTGGGTATGTCTATTTTACAGACTCCTCGTAAGTTAACAAGACCGTTACTGAAGAGTGATCTCTATAGGTTTATTCTTCAAAGCACAGTAAAACTTAATTTAATCACAGCTTCAAAATATCATACAATAAAACTAATTTAATTACACTTAGCATTGGCTACTAGTCTCATTAAAATGCTAATGAGGCTTATAATTATTAAATTGCTTAATGATTGTTAATAGAAATAAATGACAAAATAAAGCTTAAGCAGAAAGTCAGAATGCCCTCAGGTAATTTTTCTTAGTGGCAGTTTCACATGATAGAGTTTCTTTGCAGTATTCGGAAAAACAAGGCAGATCAAAGTTTGAGGTAAGAGGATACAAAAGAGAAGAATGCAGTTGGACATGTAGTCAATCGATTGTCTCCTCTTAAAATATTTAAACATAGCTGATAATAACTTTCCTTGTCTGGAATCTTTTAGAATATTTGTTTTCATATCATGTGCCAAATATGGAAAAATTGAATGTATATCTAAAACTCAGAAAGAAATCCAATTCACAAGAAATATTTTTCTGACACTATTTGTAAAGTAGTGTCATAATATTAGCACCTGTATGAAAACCACCATAACAGAGAATAAAAATGGGACCTGTAAATACTCAGAGACAGAGCTAAAGATTACTCTGTATTATTTAAAAAAATCTTACGGATACAGATACTGATTGTAAGATCTATTACCATGGCCAGAAGGAAAAGGAATTCAGCCACTGAGTTATGAGAAAAGGAGAGCTATAATCTTTGTGTCTTCCTTATATTTAGTAATACGTACAGGAAAATCACAAAGCATGCCGGTTTTTCAAGGTAAAATATTAATGGAGATGAACTGACTTTGACAAAACTTATGCTAGGGTATAAGGTGAGAAGGAGATTGGGTGTTTTGGAAATGAGAAATATTTGACTTGAATCAAAAGCAGCATTTGCACACACAATTTGCAACGTATTCAAAATATGATGTTCATGTCCTAAAATGAAAACACATTTCAAAACCTCAAAAAGCAGCTGGTGTCATTTGGCCAAATGTAAAGCAGCCTCTCCTATCCCCACAGCTCCAGGAGCGTCAGGCAGAGAGCAACGTGAGCAGCTCCAGCTCAGAAACAGACAGTAGCGCTGAGCTCGACTGCAGTAGGTCACTGTGTTCGCGGTGAGGAATTCCCTGAGCTCTTATTAAGGGGAGTTGCAGAGCCAGCAGGGAGCCAGGGAACTTCTCCCGGAGGCTTATGAATAGTGACAAGGAAGGAAAAGCAAAGGACCAAAGCAAATGAAAGCCAAGCAACCCTGACTGCTTTTTGGGTCTTCTAAGGTGACTACACTGAGAAAAATGCCCACTGAAGGGCTTCTCTAATCCTCCAGTAGGATATATTTGGGTCCTCAGGACATAATGTTAAGTTAGAGCATATTCCAAACATGCACATTATTCACAACTAAAAAAGAAAGTGGAAGGCACAGCCTTGCCAGACAAGCAACCATCGGCACTGGAATGGCTGGCACTTGGCTGTTCCAGCGATCGGGCCTCGTTAAAGAGAAAGAAAACCTTTCACAGCTTCAGAAGATAAGTCTCCCTGCTCTTCAAGACCACCTTTTATAAGATGGATGCATATATCATTATTTCTTCATTCCTATAAAGCACTGTTTCTTGTTGAAGTACATTCAGTCATCCTTCTAATCAAGAGAACATTGTTACACATCAGCACCTCATCAAAGGAGAGAAAAAGTTATAAAGTCAAAGTCTCTGTACCAGTAGAAAACTGAGTAAAAGTAATATGCATTAATTTAGCAATCTAAATCAGCAGTTATTAAAAAAAACATCTCACCTTGGGACACCAATAAACTTAGAATTCACAATTCTGAGGTCTTCTACCCTGTTCTCCAATTGGGTTTTTTTTTTCTTCATCAACTGTAACACTTCCTAGGTCAAAGTTCACTTAACATCAAAATGTAACACTGAATGTCATTTTAACCTCCGAGGTGAATGTAGTCACTTTGCATACGCCTTGGCATATGCCTTTCCCGTATTATATTTTTGAAATACTGAAAAATAAATGTTGCTGGGTACATGCCTAGTCAGGCACTACCAGAATCCATTTTGATTATACTAGAATCCAAACAGAGTTTAAGTGATTCTCTTGGGGAAAAGTATTAGTTAATGAAGACTTTTCCAGGATATCCTACTGGACTGGGAATAATTCACTCACTAAATTTATTCATTTATAGCAGACAGCAACTGGAATTGCTGTGCTCTCCCTTTAGCAATTCATCTGCAGAGAAAATACATAAACATAAGATTTATTCATTTAGCTAGTGGTTATCAGTAGCTTTCAGATATTTGGAGTTTTGTTCCTCAAGGCAAATGCTAAGGAACAGTTTGGGGCACATCCTGAATAGTACATTGCCGTAAAATTAAATAAACACACTTTTGCCAGTCATATTTAGGCAGCTGCCCAAATGAAAACTGAAGCTTTGACAATTAATAATTTCTGTCTGGTTCACAACAGAATGAAGGAATTAGACAAGATGTAGGGTATCCCTTTTGTTGAATTTCTGAAGTTAATGTTATTTCATATAGTTTCTGAAACTGGAAAAAAAGGAGAAGAAAAAGTGATTTCCCAGTTGGATGTAAAAAAAATGAAACAACATAGCATCACTGAAATCGTATGGGTGGATTGGGAATGGACAATCAGGAAATCTATGGGAAGGAAGGAGAAGAATCAGTGTGAAGACAGGACTATGGTAAAAATTTCATTTACGGTACAATAGAGGAATAGAAATGTTGATACCTAAGATGTCCTCACTTGTGGAGAATCTAAGGTAGGTCAATGACAAATGCAAGTGTTTATAGCAAGGAAAATTGTGTTTTTGTAGGATAATATACTAACTGCTAGACAAAAGCAAACACAAATCTTCCTTGTGATAAGGCAATTCAGAGTTCTGTTTGCCTTTCTCCATACCCAGGAAAGCATGGCCTGATATCTCCATCTTGGTGGTTTATTTCATCACCCCTGAAGCCTTGGAAACTGTTTCTGAGTACTTTGGTCTACTATTTAGAGACTGATCAAAAATCAGGCTGGGCTACTTGCTATGTTAAATGAGCTTAGACTGTACATTTATGGATCAAAGAAGCCCTTCTGTTGTATTTCCAGTGGAAAGTTGTTCTTCTGTAATAGTCCTACTTAGCAATGGTAAAATAATTAGCTGTCTATAGTCAATTCTTTATCCAGTTTTTCTGTCAGATATATAAAGGACTGAAAGTGCTTAATTGTTCATGTACATTTTCACTAAGATCTGGAAATATGGGGTGAGGGGTGGGGGCAATTGCTTTACACAAGTGCAGTGACACTGACTTATGGCACCAGGCTGGTTGTCCGCTTTGGATATTCTGTATCGATGGAAAAAGTTATCTGCAGTGCTGAGATTATACAGTCAGTAGAGAAAAACTGTTACAGTTGAGGCCTTGTATTCAAACTACAGTACAGTTTCTTTTCATAAATCAGAATGATTTAAAGATAAATGTGATAGTTAACCTTTTCTTTCAGAGGATTTGCATTTCCATTATAATTATTACTGAAAGAGTCTTGGAATGTTTTCCTGAAGAACAGAAATATTTTGCTTCGTATTGTCAATCCTTAGAATGACAAATACAAAAGAGTTGATAATGATAGCCTATTCTCTGGTTCCTTGTTTTAATGAAATCAACATCTGTTGAGATGAAACTTGACAAAGAAGTTTCCCTGCAAATAACATATTTCAGGGTAAGCCTGATGAGGTAAAGGTGATTTAAGGCCAGTTTATGAAGGTATTTACACTGTTCTTTGTGCCTGAATTAATCAGATGCAGACAAGACCATATCAACACAGGAAAGAGAAAAACAAAACAAAACAAAACACAAAGCCGTTAGGAGAACAAGAAGAGAGTTTTAGAGAAGGTGTTTGGGAAATCAAGGTCATGAATATGATAGCAAATGCTCAGGACCGCCTCAGGAACCGGAGAATTTTTTCCTAGCTAGCTCCTAAAGGAAGTTAAGTTATTAAAGCCACGTGAGAATACTTAACAGACTAATTAGACCACTGTACAGTGACCCACAGCAGAAGTCCAGAAATAGAGTGATGGCTTCTGTCTCTGTAGGAAGAAATCAGTCAGGGTGCTATTCCCAGAAATGCGAAGGAAGGTCAGGCTCAGGAGGTCCAAAACAGAACACGTAAAATAGTATAGCTTGAGAAAAAGGGCAGTGAAGATGAAAAGGTGAAATCTGTTGAAAATTTCATTAGCTCAAATAAAAGACAAAAGAATTAGGAAGTTATGTTGGCTTTAAAAATTCTGAATGGGAATAGATTATTCCTCGAGTACAAAAAAAGCCTGAGGTTAGTGCAGGGATGGCCCATCTCATAGCCAAGGGCCTCATCTACTTAGAGCGGATATAAGGTTTTGCCTGCTGCACCATTCTGGCATGTTGATTCCTAAGGAAGCTCTGTTAGAGACAATTAATATTTAATCCATTGACATGACCTTCAGTAATCAAAACACCCTTTCTCAGGATTTCTCTAAAACCAATTTATGCATAAAATCACTTCAGTTATTCTAAATCCTGTCTTATGGGCAATTTATCTTACTTCAGAGGCCTCCTCCAAGAGCCTTGTCTTTGGAAGTTCAGTAGCATGGAGTTCCTAGCATTAAGTCCTCCATGTGGTGAGAGGAGAAGCACACATAATGATTTAATTCTAAAAATAGACTCAGCAAAACTGAGTGGAAATAGATTGACAAGTAATTACATTCTGAGTAAAAATATGCAGGTAAATCACATTCACTTACGTGCAGAAAGCTTGTATAGTAATTATGACTCATCTAAAAACCTATTTAAATCATTTGTTTTAAATCTTAGATGAGGCTTAAGTGATGCACATTCCTTTGCACTCCCCAAGTGCAGTCCTTTGCAAAGGATCCAATTTTATTCTAAGAGTTCACTCCTAAAAGAATGAGGAAAAAATAAGCTGTTGCACATTCTGTCAAAACGTACATAGAATAAGTTCTGCTGTGCATTTGCAGGAGGAAGGAAAGAATAGATATTATATATTAATGTTTTGAAATAAAGAAACTAAATACATTAAGTATTTGACAGAGACATAGATACTGGTCTCTCCAGATCCTACACGTACAGGAGATTCTAAGATTATTGGAAGCTATTGAGATTCCAAGATCTACAGCATCAAATGTACACTGTGAGTTTTTAAATGAGTTTTTTTTCTTCTACATGTGACTTAAATTAGTAAAATAAGATTAGATTTTAGAAAATGAACAAGTCTTAGAGGAAAATTATGAAATTGTTGAAATTGAAAAAAAGATACAGAATGTATTCTTGCTTAGGTAAAATTAGAGAAAGATTTTTTATTCCTACTGAAAAAAGGTTAAGATAACAGAAGTTTAAACTGAATTGCTTAGGTAAAATTAGAGAAAGATTTTTTATTCCTACTGAAAAAAGGTTAAGATAACAGAAGTATTAAACTGAAGAGCAGATCCAGAAGAACCTCCAAAAGACATCGTATAACCTGCATGTTTATGAATGCCTTTTACCCAGTAGCATGCACTTCAATTATGAAGTCATGGAACCGAACCCTATTTTGGCAAGCACTAGACCAATACAAAGCAAAAATACCTGGCGTGAATCGTTTTTATTATTAGTTTTATATGACAAGGCAAAGCAAAAGGGTAAAGGAAGACTATGAAGCATGAGGAAATAATACTACATTATTAATATACATGATGATAGTCAGTGCTTTCAAGACATCAGCAGCCTAATTATTGTCAAGTCAACAGTAGTGTGGATATTTATAGGAAAGTTCTCCCATGGGAGAAAGCATGGAAGTGCTGGTTTGAAAATGTAACAAGGTGATAGAAGATGGAATCATAAGGTATTATTTCTTTTTTGTACGTTTACGGAGCATGCATATACCACTTGAGTGTGGCACAGATCCTTCAGTTCTCACTGGCCCAGTTAGTTATGCAGCATGCCATCACACTGCTTCAGTCTGGAAGCAGCATGCCTGCATTGCTGTATTTTAGCTTATAAATCCTCTTTCCTCCCTGCGAACATGAATGTCTTCTTTTTTGATCTAAATTGCTGCCTGAGAGCTGTGCCTATCCACTCACTGTACTCCCCATTGCTTCCAGTACCAAGTTTAGTTTCCAGTTCACTTGGAATTTACTTGCAGCAAGTATTCACAAGGTCCATTTGCTGCAATCTCCCTCCCAGTCTCCCTATACCTTGTAACCAAGCTGTAACTTGTACTTATTTGGTCCTGTAACAGAATACTCTTGACACACTGACTCAGCATGACTTTTAGTATTTGACAGAACTGGGGATGAAGGTGTCAGACACCGACAGCAGTCCTCTAACTGCAGCTGAGAAAGAAAACACATTTGGAACATAGAGTGAATTTACTTGCAGCAAGTATTCACAAGGTCCATTTGCTGCAATCTCCCTCCCAGTCTCCCTATACCTTGTAACCAAGCTGTAACTTGTACTTATTTGGTCCTGTAACAGAATACTCTTGACACACTGACTCAGCATGACTAGTAGTATTTGACAGAACTGGGGATGAAGGTGTACACCGACAGCAGTCCTCTAACTGCAGCTGAGAAAGAAAACACATTTGGAACATAGAGTCACTGTTGAATAAGAAAGGGGAAAAAAAAACCCAAAACAAACGACTAGAAGGCACCTCCTCACACACACCAGTACCAAATTGTACCTTTGGTATAACTAGGTTTTTATATTTTCATGTCCTCTGTTGAAAAACTGGTTCAGACCTTCACATATACTATAACCAAAACTTATATTCCAGACAAGGTGTTCTAAAGCACACTGATTATTTGTCCATTTGTATTTCATCTGCTGCATCTTCATTAGTTACTTTTTTCATAGCTACAATGGCGTGATGGTTTGTATCTCTTAATACCTATTTAACTGTAGAAATTTTTTCTTTCAGTCCCTAGATACATGAGGGTGCACTCTATACTACTAACTGTGTTCTCACATAGGTTTTCATCCTGGTCCTTATTGAGGAAGATTCTCAAACCTGGACTATTACAAAACGTTACTAGCTTGCTTCTACCTTTTGTGTCATCCTCCATGAAAATACTAATCAACCATCCAAGTCTTTAGAAACTCTGCTGGTTAACTTCTTTTCAGTGCAAGATAAAATTCTGGAGTGTTGCCTCGCACTTTCTTTTGCTTAAAACTTTATCCACATTACAGTTACTCTAACTTCTGTGTTTACTAATTTTCTATCAGCAGACACTTTCACTGTATTCAGTAAGGCATCACTACATTAAATGCTTTGTTGAAGACCAGATTGATAAGATCTAGCCTTTTTGTCTCATCTAGAAATTGGTTCAAATAAATGTTGTGTATACAGATGTGTGCATAATTTCATTTTATTGCAAGTTATTGGTGGGTCTCCAGGTCTAAAACCAGATATAGCTGAAAACATTATTCTTTTTCATCTTAAAACTATTTTGCGTGTCTCACATTTCAGTGGTTTTATGGCAGTATACAAACCAATACAACTGGTTAATATCACAGAATACAGTAATGAAAAACATGCAAGTGCAATTTTATGCATCTCTGTGTGTGTATATATACTTATTTTATGATTCATATTTTAAAATTCATGGATCTTTTAGGATATCCAAAGAGACAACACTTATTTTAAGAGTTGCTACAATACATATAAATTCCTGCCTATAGCACTAACATGCAGAAAACTATGATGAGAGCAGAGAAGATGGGATTTACTCATCTAGCTTAAAAAAAAGTATCCAAACAAAAAGTATCCATAACAAAATATGACTCAGAACTGTAGGCTTCTGTAAAACATTGTGCAGATCATAATGCACGATTATCAGAAATCCCGTACTAACTAGGGTTATGTCCAGGTTCACGACCTCTAATGATTGTAGGGTTTTTTCACTCAGAACAAGGGTATATGAAAAGGCTTTCATTGGATTGCAAGTTTGAAGCTATTACCTAATACTAAGGAACATACTAATTTTTACCAGGGCATCTTGAAGATGCCACAGTCAAACAAGACAATGATATTTGAAAAAGATACAGCTGAACCTTTTGATACCCTCAAGTAAAGCATTTTAACTTCAGATCTCTTAATGTTACTTCTGTCTAAATACTCCACTCAGTATGTCAGGAGACGCAAGCTTGGATTCAGCCTATAAATTAAAATGTAATATGTAATAGCTTGAGCAAACACAATAGCAATAAGCCATTTCCTGTATTTTTTCCTGCTTCTATAGTGACTACGGAAAAGGATTTTTTATTTTCACACTCTCTTATCTTCCCTCTTTTCTAAATTTAAGCTCAGCTTCAAGGCACAGCAGCAATAAAAATAGTACTATGTTACTCATTCATCAAAGTATTGAGCATGGTTTTATGTGAGTAGTTTCATTCAAGTCCATGGGTTTATGCCAATGTTTAAAAAGAAATATATGTATGTGTGTTTCTGTATAAGTCAGCATCTTCTGCCAATTAAGTTGTGAAAACTTTTCTAAACATTGCTCCTATAAAAAACAAAGAACAATGGTTTGGTTTTGGTGTTTTGTTTCGGGGGCGGCGAGGGGAAATCCCAAGTTTGCTGCGGAATAAGGATTAAATGATTAGCATGTGTGACTCTATGAATATGATCATTTTCTTGATATCCCTGCACCAGTGTCAGAACCAACTGAGCAGAATAAAAAATTACTTTCTCCATAGGCCCTGAGTAAAGGCCTATAAATCCATACTTCCAAAGGGAAACTTTAATTTTCACTTTTTACATCCTGGTTGTGGTTTTTTTTTCTTTAGATATTTTAAAGTAGCCACAGTATGTAAGATGTTACAGATTGAAAGCCTAAATTTTCTGGGATTTGGTGTTTGTTTGCACATAGTACATTTAATGTGAAACAAGACATGAACAGGAGAAATCTAATTTAGGATTAAATTCAGGATTATTCAGTACTATCCTTCAGTGGCATGGATAGAAGTCATCAATTCTAACCCATCCTGCTAAAGAAATAAATTTTCTAATAGTTGGTCAGAAATTTAAATGAAAGGAGATGATGATCTCAGTTTAAGTTCCTAAAGGGTAGGAGCAAGCATAAGTAAATCTCTTCCTTATGAGTAGCCTTAGTGAATAGACAGGGCAGAATAAGGATGAAAACTAAACCACTAAGTCATCTTTTAAGTGATCCTTGAAAAACTGGGACACAATACTAAGAGTACAGAAACTTGCACTACCAATTCTTTTACTATATTTATAGACACTGATTTGACAGTGGGAGTCTATGAACAGATCTAATGACAGCTATGTCAGACTTTGAAGACAGATAATATCATAAGGTATACTTTAATACATCCTTTCTATCCCGACTGATTCACTAATATAATTTTTTTTAAGAACCACAGACCTGATCTCAGACCACAGCTTATGAGTTGCAGACAAAATAGAGGAGTAGTTGTTAAAGAACAGCCCAAGGATACATTCACATAGGATGTGAGAAATTTATAATGTTAATATGATGCTTTACCTTTATCAAACTTACTTTTCTCATACCTGAAATATACTTTAGCAATCATCCTAGAGATAATTACGAGAGAAGAGATTTAAATAATCTTCTCCCTCCTACACTTTCTCATCTGTTTGGACTGAGAGCTTCTTTAGCAAACACTGATTATTATTCTCTGATTGTACAAGGTCTAGCACTGGAGGGATGATCTTAATGTGAACCTTTTAGATTTTATTGGAATATAAACAGCAATATTATAAATGAATTTTTTATAGCTTTGCATCATAATGCAGTGTAACTAATCAACTCTCCTCACTCATATCTGCCCTATCTAAACCTGAGATTACTTTCTACACAACTTCAGTATGACATTTGGCATGACTTTGTTACTCTTAACTGAGTCATATAAATCTAATAAAATTATAAAACCTTTATTAAAACCAGCTATACAAGCTTACTCTTAAACATATGGATCTTTTATATAAAAGTAGCAGAGACTAGTTTGCTATTTTAATTTTAAAGTTAATATTTTTCTAAAATAAAACCCTTTGTCAATATAATCATGAACAAAGAAAAATTAATGCATTGTCTATGGAATCTATACATTTTGGAACATATTCTATAAAGTGTTGAGAATGACCCAGATTTTCAGAGGATAAATTGTTAATGAAAAGTCTACCTTGAAAAAGTAGCCAATTACTGTCGCCTACCAAATAAGTGATCATCATTGGCACCAAGAGGTGATTCATGAAGATAGCTTTTGACTGTGATGGATGAACAACTTAAATGTATACTGTCCAAGATTATAAAAAGCAAAGTGACAAAGACAAGACATATTTTTGCAAAAGACCCAATGAACAGAAGATCAAATCCCAGTAGGAAAAAACAGTGGTTTAGCTTATCTTAGCATAAGCCTAAGTTCTAAGATGAGCTTCTTCAAGACTGAAGCTCATGAAACAACAACGAAAGGTGGAGCTTGTGGTTTTTCCCCAAGGCAAACTTCTTCTGTTCTCTCTTTATAAATTCTTAAGCAGCACAAGAGAAAGAGTTTGTCTGTCTTTCTCCTCTGTGGTAGCTAAAATTATCATACTTCTACAGAATTAGGAACATGAAATTCTTTATATGTCCCCTGCCTTCTTCATATTGTTAACTAAAGAATCCAAAGAGCCTCATAAACAGTTATGTTTGTTCTGCTCTCAATTACAGCTGAGGATTAGGTGGAGCTCACATAATGACTTTATTAAATTTATTACGAAGTATTACTCTGCTTCTTATTTTTACCAGCGTTCCTATTTCTACCCCCTCCAAACTACTGTTCATTTACAAGTTTAATTTTAACTCTCTTCCAAGAGGTTTCACTGTCTGATCAAAGATCCAAAGTCTTTTTGATACAGTCCAGCTGCATAACCTCGCCTCAGAGAAAATTGCTTAATTATGCAGAACTTCGAGAAAGTCCACAGAGAGCAGCCACAAATGGTAAGAAACAATACTGCAAGCAGAGGTTAGACTGTTGAGATAGGGATAGCTGCCCAAAGATTCAAGAAGAAAAATACTGATAGAGAAAGGTATGAAATCCTGAAGTAAACTGAAAGAGTTGCAAGACAACAACTCAGCAGCATCAAAGATCAGTCTGAGTATACATAGACATAAGGTCTCACATGGGGGTTGGCAAGCGTATTGATGCTTACCCTACAGGCTCATTAGTCCTAGCTAGGTATCGTGTATATGAGGCAATAACTAATTGCTTTATCCTTTTAAACTGTGTATATCCTGCTAGCAGAGTTTCTTTGCAAATGGGAGAAATTAAATATGACATGAGTATCCAGCAACAAAAAAATAAAATAAAAAACCCCAAACATAATTCCTAAGCACGTAATTAGAAATAACAGGAAAAGAAAAACCTAAAATAGTACTGAATAGTGACTTCACCCAAACACTTCATGGAGCATGTCAATGATTTGGCACCACACACTTGTCAATGGCTTGACCATTAGCACACTATCTCAAAGGCCTTTGTTTAGAAGATGCCTCCCAGGTTGTGATTTCCATATTATGTTTTAGGGTATATCATGGTAATCATTCTTTCTTAAGGAATTTCATTTAAGTGAAGTGGTAGATCAGAAACCAGGTATATCAGCATTCTGCATGCTTTTGGTCAAACCAATAATTTTTATTATAACCTTGTAATAAAAAAGTCTACACTCCAGTGACATGAAATAATCAGAGTTTAGAAGCTACGTCAGGTCTATTGCAGATACCACAGAAAAAGTCAAGAGTTTAGGGCTTTTTATGTGTGTGTGAAAGAGAGGTTTATTTATTCTGAAATAATTATATTTGTTTTAGAAGTGTAGTAATATCATTGCTGCAATGTTGTTCTAAGAGATAATAAAATTATGCTATCACAATACAGTACTTAGCCCGTGGTCTTATAATTTAGCCACTTGGAAATCAGATTATTTTCATGTAAACAGAGGTGCAATTATGTTACTATTCTTGTATAAACAGACTCCCCACCCCAACAATTTGGAAGTTATGACTGAAATCTGGTGATGAACATGGGATAATAAATGGATCCTTGATTTACATGTCCATCCTCCAATGTTTGGCCTTTTCTCACTTTGAACTTGTTTTTTTGGTATTATTTACATAATTCAGGGCTTCCGAGTTATAGTAGCCTCTGTCATGATTTTGTTGGGCAGTCAGAATTGTTATAGCAGTATGTATTGCTTTAAGCTCTAAAAACATCTGATAAGTCTCCTACTGGGCTAGTAGAAAGCGGTAGTTTCACTGACAAAGACAAATTCACTGCAGCCTCAGTGCTAGAAGTACTGTTGACAGGCTGTTTGTAGGCTGTAGCAATAGCGAGTAAGAGTACCTTCCAAAAGCTTTCATCCCTCAGTTCTTCCAGTATGGGAACTTGACCATGAATGCATCATCATGGGTATGTCATGGGGCTGTAAGATAGCTTTTATAATAAATTTCATATTTAAAATCGTATTTAAAATTTTTTAAAACCTAATAATAATGCGCTAAGATACAAGAAGGGTGATATAGAGAGGAACTAATTTCCCAAAGTGTAACTTAGAATATTGCCACTATTTCTCTTGTGGTATTTTATGCTATGTAATAATGAATTTTACAGTACTATAAATCAAGTAGAAAAGCACTGATTAACATGGATAAAATACATCCCTTGTTGGTGATCAGCTGCCTAGTCATATATTGAGTAACAGTATTTTCAGAATTTAAAAATACAATAAATATTGCAGTAAGGTATTTTAAATTTGCGACATTGCTGATAAAAGAAAGTATACTTTTGAATTAACAGCACAACATAGATTACCTTAAAGGTTATTGCTCAGTAATTTAGTGTTCTGAGTGAGTTTGCACAAAACATGAGAAAAGTTTCACTGAGCAAAAGAACAACTTTCAAAGTGTCTCTACTCAATCTCAGTTTCTTGCAACTTCAAGCACTCCTTGTCTCTAGAAACACTGATTCCTACAGCTTGCTTGTTCCAGACAAGTTCAGCAAATCTTATACAGCAGAGACACCTGTCAAACACATAGTCTGTAAAAAGTTTACTTTTAATCTCAAACGCTGTATTGAATAAATGAAAACTTCAAATGGAGCTCTAGGGACAATCCTGAAAAAAGAAGAAACAAACCTCTTCTGGTAAAACTGTAAAAATGTACTGTCCTGGGACAGCACAGTGGACTGTGGTGATCAATTTAGACCTCTGCATTACTAACACAACCTAATCCCTTCATCAATGTTTTGAGAAATGTGAATTTTTTTTTTTCTGTAAAGGAATTAAATATAACTATTATTTGTGAAAACAGGTGAACCAATTGAATACTCAACTGCAAGATCAGCTGGTATAAGTTTCATCCTTGTTACAACTGACTCTTCTATGACTTTATTTCATGCATAAGGTCACTCTAGAGTTAGGTGGCTCTTAACGTCATACTGGATCACAAATGTGTTTTATGAGAGCTAAGCATTAGCCTCAAGGATTGCAAGGACCTTCAATTTAGATGAATTAAAAACTGTAGTCCAAAATGTGGATATAAGAGCAATTTAGGTATCTCCAAAGCTAGGTGAGACGTAGGATTCCTGGGTTGCTTTTTGTCCAAATCTCCCCTAATCTGTGAAGTAGTTACAGCAGCTCTTCCCCAGAGTGGTCTGTTGAAATATGCTTTGATGGTGCAGTACTCTGCTCTTCAGCCATAAAACATTTCATCTTCAGAACTATATCAGACTCTAGTCCTTAGGTTACAGTAAATCCCAAGCGTATCTACAAACATGTTTACATACATACGACAGTATTTAAATGATAAACTTTCCATATAAGAACACCCATTTCTTTTTCAACAAGATCAGTTTATCTCTTTCTACATTTATGTATCAGCTCAGAATTTAAGTAAATGCTGAGGATTCCCCATGGCCACAGTTCTCCTTCCCTCTTAACAATGAATGATTTTCTAAGATCGTTTTCTTTTGTAGTCTTGCTTATAATGCTCAGGAAATGTATAATCTTAAAAAATAAAACTCATTTTTACATTGGGCTTTCTGCATGGAAATCTGTTTCTGAAATAACTCACATTCAATTACACAGGTCACTTGTGATAGTGACTTTTCTTGGTGAGCCTGAAGAAAAGTCTGCAGTATCTGAACCTTGAAAAATTATGCACAGTATTTCATTTTAAAGATGTGCCAGATCAACAGAAGGTAATTGGGCTAGATTGTGAATGGTAGCAGCTGCTTATTTGCAAATGCTACAGACACCACTTCTTTTTGCTTAGAATTTCTATTAGGCACTTTCCTAACAACTACTATAGCTTATTTTTAGCTATGTCACCCAAGCCAATGTTCCTTATTGACTTTTGTTGTTGCTTTTTCTTGCACCTGTTTAACTCATCACTTCTACTATTACATCTAGAACTGCAACCCTTCTACTACTATTTTATGTAAGCAAAGCAGAAACGTTAAACAACGAGAGACGGTTTAAGATGATGGTAATATTTTTCCGAGATTTGAAATCTGCATTGTTCTAGTATCATTAAGTGTATCTAGGTTGAATTCTAACAAAAGTATATGACAATATAAATAATTAAAAACCTTATATTGAGTGATGTTTTGGAGGACTCCACAGGCAACTCCTCCTCCTCCCGCAACATACATCTTGATATTATTTGCAGAACTACTTCGAAGTTGCTATTCTAATATTAGTTTGGGATTAGAAATTAGCACATGACCAGAATGATAATGAGAGACATTATACTTTCCTTATATATATGTGTACAAAATATGAAAACTGAGTAATTTTTAGAACTCTCTCAGGAATTTGTTTAGACAGTTTGCACACAGTGAACTTTCTGGCCTCAAATGAGATGTCTTAAAAAAAGAGGATTCTATTTGACTACCTCTTGAAGATGCTACATCCTTGACTACATCTAAGAACATGCACCACACCATGTTGAATATCAACATCTTTTTGGTCAAAAGAACAAAAGGATCACTTTCAGGTAACTTTCCCACTTTCCTCTCTACTGTGTTGAAAGCTATTTTAAGCCTGTCATCTGAGCAGATTCCCAAAACTCTAAATTATGAATCTTCCTTGACTATCTCAAAGATTTTTATTTAATATATATACATGCCAGAGGAAATAAGATGTCCTGTAATATTGCATCAAATATGCAATTTGCAATAGCATTCCTTTATTAAAAACATCAATTATAATTTCGCATAAAATTTAATTGAGGTCATTACCCTCCTGACAAGTTATTTCTAAATTCTTTCTTCTAATAAGATTTGTTATTTTAACATTTTCCACATCAATGCTTCTTTCACATCTATATACTTCTTATCTATTTATAAAGATAATAGAAATTACTCATAATTTGGTTGTATCATTGTGCTATTAATAAGAAAGCTACCTATTTAACTGCTTATCTGGGAGATGAGATTATCATTTATGTGTAAAATTGTAACTGTGATCTTCTTAAAAACATTATTACAACAAAATTATATTTGTTAAAATATTAGTAAAGAAAAATAACACTAAAGTTATGAATGATTTTCTAAGATCGTTTTCTTTTGTAGTCTTGCTTAAAATGCTCAGGAAATGTATAATCTTAAAAAATAAAACTCATTTTTACATTGGGCTTTCTGCATCATTGCCATGTACTTCACAAAGTTAAATACGGCTTGCCAATTCATTATGTAGGCAAACAAGGGAGGTCATTTTATTCACTAAGAGATCTCAACTACTTGTTCCTATTTTAGTCAGAAATAATATATTGGCCAGGACAACTAAGATTATTACCTTGGAGGTTTCCTAAGCCTCATGGGATGCTTTACTTTATGTAAATGCATGTGGTGGAGGGTACCTTGGCTGAAGGGCATAAAGGTTTCCTTTTTCACAACAAACTTGCCTTAGGTATGTTTGCCATTGACGTGCAAGTAGTCAGATACTCAAGACATAATTAATTCTGTTTTCGGTCCTTCAGGTATTTAATACATTTGGGAAGGTCATTTATGCTGAAGTTTAGTATAAACCCAGCTCTGGACTGAAAAAAATAATAATTCTACCTTCAATCAAACTAATCTAAATATATTCATTCGTATTGTAAGACTATGTATTTAAACCTCAGGGAGATTAAAAAGAGGGAGGTTTTTAATCTATATTTTACTAATAATAGGCATATGAAAATAGGCAACAAGGAAAAATTTGCTTTTAGTAAATAACATCCTGTCTTGTACGGTTCCTGTACTGTGAGCAAGTCACACTTTAGTGAACACACAGCTAGTGGAAACCACTGCTTTAGTGTAAAAAGAAATTGGAGACAAGTGTTTGAGCAGTGATTCATGTTGCACAGTTGAGTACTTCCACTTCCAACACAGAACAAACTGCTGCTACTGTTACACCCTCCATGATAAAAGAGGCAGTGGGTCTCCTCCAGTTCATGTGCATTGCCTCACACAGAACTAGGACAGTACAGTTGTTTCTTCAATACAGGACAACCTAATTTTATCCTCATGATTGTGATAACTGAGTGAACAAAGTAATGGGGTCTTAAGTGGACCAAGTGGAGCATATAATTGAAATTAACATCACTTTTGAAAGTTGCACTTACCTATAATTAAGATCTTAGTATGCAAATAGCAGCTTATGACCCAATATTCCCTATGTGTCACTTTCCTGATTTCTATTAAAAAAAGAACTATTTCTTCTTCTAGAACAGAGCAAACACTGAGAATGAACTGTTCTGTCCTGACAGGGTCCCATAAAGCAGGATGGATGTACAGAGGGGTTGTTTGCTAAAGCTTGCAACTCGCCTGGCTTGGGCTGGATTAGTTTATTCCCTGGTTAGCTATCACCCAAAAAACCAATGCCAATGTAAGGTACCAAAGAATCAGAAACACTTTTGTGAAGTAAAAAATAAATGCACCAATTCATGATAAACAAAATAATTACATCAGGACCTGTTTTATTTGCATAATTTTCCCTCTTGAAAACTATACTCTAAGCTCACTTACTAGGTTTAAGGTTCCTCCTTCTATGCTCCAGTGATACCACTCTGCCTCTTTTGAGGATGGGAGTTCTAAGAGAAAGAAAAAAAAGAAAAATAAAAGGAAAGATGAGGAGCATGTTTGTTTAAAAAATACCTCATTGCCTTTAAGTTATATAGTGTTAGTCAAAACAGGTGAGATGCAAAGCTTGGCTTTGAAGGCACCATACCTGCCAGATGTGGGAAGCGAATGCACTACGGATGTTTTGCTGCATCATGTGACTTCCTTTTTAATACCTTTCTGAATTTCTGTCAGTTAAGCTCCTGTTTCCACTTGCTTTCCTTTTGCAGCCTCTACCCCCACCATAACGTGGCATTAGGACTGTGTGAAACACTTGTACAGAACTTCGAGCCCACCCGTACTTAACTGGAGAATGGAAGCCAGCCCAGGAGGAAGAACATGTGTTATTCCATAAAACTAGGGAAGAAGCCTAAAGACCTAGCTAAGAAAGAAAGGATTTAGTAAATAATCCTTCAGGAACACTTTCGGACACTGTACTCTGCTTCTGGTAGCAACAGAGTAATAAACATTGTATAATTATTGCAGGACAAATTTACAGCTTCCCCTTCAACATATCAATATTGCACATTCCTTTCAGAAGTCTCATCTTAGATTTTGCATTCAGGTTCACCACAGGATTTTTTCTTCTTCTTTTTTTTAATATGTTTCTTGAAAGTGTACATATTTGTATACTAACCTTTTAAAAAGGGAATTTATTAATGTTTAACTTAACACTTCATATTCAGAAGAGAATACAATTAAATATTGGATGTTTTTATTCAATGCTCTCGCTCTTTTTGTGTACACTGACTTCTGTTTATTTTGCAGTTATTCCTGCTGTCATATTAGCGGTGAAATTTCTGGTAAAATTCCAAGCACAAAATCTTTTTAAGAAAGAAGGCGAAACATGCCACCAGTTCAATTTTCAAATGATAATACTTAGGTATTAGCAGGTACACCACCCTTCGGAACAATGGCATATTTGGGGAAAGGAGGTGGAAACCACAGTGTAGATATAAAGCATGGTGGCTCGTGGCTGCAGCTTTATTTCCTCCAGACTCAAAGTCAGTAACTTAAAGTCATTTCTTTGGTAGACTAAAATTGATCATGGGGATTCTACCATGCTTTTCATAGGAAAACTGGAATATGACTTCAGAAATAATGGAGAAAGATTGGAAGAAAAAAAGACACATTCTACTGCCTTAATGGCTTCATATGCTTATTGCTATCAGTAGCACATGTACTCTCAGAAAAGTTAATAACTTTATTTGAAAACATACTGAGTCTTCCTGGGAAGCAGTTGTATACTAAACACACTTTTAAAAGAATAAGGATCAAAGAAATGTTGTTACATTCTTTTTCACTGAAACTAACATAACTGCAACTGCCTGCCTTTGGGTGTTTGCATGGAAAAGATTTGAGGAATTAAAGAATTATTACATTATGTCATTTTTTTACCTCTGTATTATAATTTTGGTGTAAGATTTTATCTTTCTCCTTCTAATAGTTTTCTATTCTCTTGACTTCTTATGTTTGTCGTAAAAATATTTGTTCACCAAGAATAAAATATAGTTGGGTTTTGCTTCATGGTTTATTCCTTGTTAGAAAGTAAGCTTTCATCCTGAGTGAAAGAATACCAATAAACTGGAAACTGAGAACTGTTTTCAGTCACATTCTGTTGCTTCTTTACATAAGTATGCTGGTAGTAGTCCTCTAAAGAGCGCCTGCATGGCATTATTTCAAAACTGGGATTATAAATTATCTAGCAAGATTAAATTTTGAATTGCTAAAATCTTCAGTTATAGTAGTATTCATTGTCCATATGGTAAATTTTCCAGAGAAACCATTATATGCTATTTATCATCTATTTATCTATCTATATTTCATGTACATCTAAAATATTTACATGAGGATTACTGCACTTTTTAAAATTCTGTTACTTTTTCTCCACTCAGTGACTGATTAATCCTAACAAATAACTGTGTATCTTTTTTTATACTTTTTATAGAGGGACAGAAATTACAAAACAGAAGAAGAATGGGAGAGATTGCTATTTTGCATACTAATACTTTCATTCACAAGGCAACACAGTACAGAAATTTATGCAGTTACAGTGAAAATCTCTTTGCCAAATACCATTTAAATGACCATAGTTTTTGTTGATAAAAAGATTTTCTAGGAGGATAGGATTTCATTCCTATAAATATATAAAAAATAATCATTGCTCTGTGAAAGGGTGTGTATTGATCCATAGCAGTCAAATAGGGAGGATCACATAGATACGCACATGAAACAGCCACTCAGATGTGACTGAACCTATGAAAACACAATTTTTGCTACTATTTTAGATCTGGCTTTGGTAACAATAATAACTCTGTATTTGGAAACTGTTAACCAGTCCCCTTAATAATCTATTGACTTTCGGATGTATCAAGCAGTGAAGAAAAAATACCGCATCATTTGTGAACTGTCTGAACTTGATCAAGCATATCCTAACTGACAATGACAGAAACTTGCATGATCTGTTAGGTATGGAACATAAAACCTATGTTCACTTCAGCTACTCTGTGAAACCTCATAAAATTTTGAGAGAGTTACACTAAGCTAATAATATATTGCTGCATCAATTGAGCCAAAAAATACCCATAAAAGTGTTCATTTTACATGCTCTAAAGCCTCCTGAAGGGAGAGGAGGGTGAGAGAAGCAGGAGAACCAGATTTTTCAGTGTAGCCTAAGTAATGGGGTCAGAAGGGCTTTGTGCAAACACTAGTATTTGCTTTCTGAGGAGACAGCTTACAAACTGTGAATATCAGAAATTAATAATGTTTCAGTGTCACAAACTAGTGTTTTTAATAACTGACTTAAAAAAAGGACAGCTGAATATAAGAAATTTGCCTTACTCCGTTATGTAATTTTATAAACAGTATTGTATTCAGTTTTGCTACTAGAGGGTTATGAGGAACAACTTAGTGAGGAAGATGATGATATATCTCTGCTAGATTGCCCAATAGACTGATTCCCAACTGTATTCATGCATGGAAGGTATTAGTTTAATACAGAATATAACAAAGCAATGAAGTATACAATCTATGTATCAAAATAGATATTTTTCAACTAGCTGAATGTACAACTCCTTTTCGTTAAAAAGTACTTTCATGTTATTAAATCTGTATTTGTTTTTCATATTAATTTAATAACAGCAAATATATTTGAAACACTCTAAAATTTTACAAACTCAATTACTCAAATTATTTTATAAAATCCTAAATATTCACTGAAGTTGTGAGGCTCATCTCATAATTCTTCTCTCAGTGAAAACATCCAGGCTAAATGACTTGCCCATGGGTACCCATTCCATGTCAGAGAAGTCCTTTATGTGAAAAATCCCTATCCACCCCTGGTGTTCAAACAACTAAAATCTGCTTTATTCACAAACTGTAAGTGAACAGTGTCCAGGTAGCTTTTGGTGTAATCATTGAACTTCATCCTAAAATATAGTGTTCAGAAGGTAAGGGTCTTACCTACCCTAAACTTTCTCAGTATTGTATACTACCAAACAGTATTGCTAAGAGAGTTTGTGTCGATAAAATCTTCATGACTGTGACTAACTCTATCCTGTTGTCTAGACCACATATTTTCTAAAACCCACAGAAGTTGCAGACACAGTGATCAAACCTGTACTCTTCAGTTGTCTTTATTCTTTCTCCCAGGAATCTGGGACACCATTTCTGACCTTCCAGCCATGGTTACTCTTCTTCCATCTCCCTTTTCCAGGAAATTGTGATTTAGTGTATTCTGGCATCCCCAGCACACAGTTGGGGCACAGTGAATTAGCACTGGCCAGCTGCTGAAGCTTCCCCATGTCCCTCAGCTCCAACTTGGGACTCCTCTCCCAGAGCTTTGCATCCAGTACTGTACAGCTGCCAGGACTGATAATACCATTGGAACAGGTTCTTGTGTGGCAAAATGCAGCAGGCTGATGATGACCATGATATCACAGCAATTATGGCTTAAACCAGTCTGCTGGTCCCACAGCTGAGACACACTGATGGCAAGTGGCTCCTCACGTTCTGTATCTTGTTGGCTAAGATTTAAGCCAGGATGTTATTCTGGGCAGGTCAGATAAGCCTCAAGAATTACCAGGTGATTTTAGGCTGATCCTGTGCAAAGTGAACCATGTGCTGCCTGTTGTGAGAGCCCAGCTTCAGCCTGAAACCCTCTCATAAATATCAGCCAGCGTGTCCAGGATCAGCTCCTTGTATTTCTCCGTCATGGGAGAGGTCAGCTGCTGGTGGGACCCTGCTGGTGGCTGGTCCCCAGCGGAGCAGCTGCTCTCAAAGATGTGTTAGCAAAGGTGCAAGGCAGAGCTGTGCCCTGCCCCCAGCCATGCTCATGAGTCCTTTGGATACTTAGTTAAGAGAAGGGTAAAACTGAAGCATCGGACCCAACTTTCTGGTAAATTTTGTATTACTCTACCATTGAAGTAAACCAAACAGCTACACACACACAAACAAGCCCCTCCAAAACCAGTACAGATATTTGTTCCTTCCAGCTGAGTTAGGTGAGAATCAGGTTCCAAATTGCTTGTTCTCTTCCTGACCCATAAATTTGCTTTCCTGCCTCAGCTTCAACAAGAAGATAGAAATGCTTTTAACCAGAATACTCCTTGGTATTCCCCTGCAATTTGGATTCAGTCCGCTTTGGGCTATGAAGCATTCAGAGCTCAGGTCTCCATGCCAGGTTATTCTGCTTCAGCTGCTAGGTTATTACGAAAAAGAAGTCAACACAACTCCTGTCTCAGTCTCAGAGGATGTCTAAATGGAGGGAGGCAAGAGCTTGACATCTCCTGCTACCTCTATCTACTTCCAGTGGAAGAGGAAGACACATTTTGGTGGTACCTCAGCATAAATTAAAGAAGGAAAGCATTTAAATTTGGGTAGACTTGATTCCTCTGATAACTCTCAGGTTTTCAGGGTCTGTTCTTTCCTCCATTAACTAGGTAAGGAGTTTAAGTAGACTGCAAACCATGCAGCTGCTGCGTATACTGCGTATATACCCTATGTCAGGAGAATCTGACCCTGGTTCTGACATTCCAGTGAAGCGTTGCCCGTGTTAGATGGAAAGTATCTCACCCGTGATGGTCAGAGTTATGTACAGGCCTGGAACATCACTTATACTGACGCTTTCACTAACTGCAATGAAAAGGTGACATCTTAAGAAAATTATACTCATGAGCTAAGAGTAGAGAACTGGGTTGGCTTTTATTCTCAACTTTTAACCAGACTCACTCGGAAGCATGAATAATGCTCTTACATACTTTTATCTTATACTTTAAAATAGTGGTGCAAAAAGAAGAGGGGAAAAATGCACATTTTGTATTAAACTCTGAGACGACATTTCCTCTGAGTTTGGTTTCTAGTTTGGAGAAGCAATCTACTTCGGAGAAACTGTGAATGGAGAAACAATCTTATCTCTATAATTTTACCTGGCAAAGGTCTTAAACAACAGCAGATGTCTGTTCTAGACAGACACTTGCTTTAAAATAGGAGCATTTCTTCAGGATGAAGTGGGATGGCTGAGCTTAAAAACCAACCAACGAAAACCAGAAAAAAATTACAGGAGCTTGTTTCTTTCCCGCTTCAAATGTTATGACAAGTCACTTCATCTCTCTCGTGCTCATCTCTAAATATGCGAATAATATTTTGCTACTTCACAGACATTTTTAGAAGTTGAATTAATGCGGTCACTGAATTGGAGTAGCCTGTCATTGTTTAACTCCGTTATATTCCTTCAGAGCAAAAAAGGCAGAAACAGCAGCTACTGCACCAGCAACAACATTTACAGCACATATAATAAATGTGAAAACACAAAAGCAATTAAACAAATTCTGGAAGTAATTTTTAAGGAGTAAGTGCCAGTTTTATGTACTTTATATGTTTTCTGCTTTGATGAAAATAGGAATCTCAGCTATATAACTGAGGGTATACCTGGAGCAGGTGAGAGCCATCTGACAGAAAAAAAGAAATACAGTCAGGCTTGATGAACTTTTGAGGAAACAGGCAGAGTTGCAGGGGAAGGGCAGACAGCTGTCTGCCTGCTATGGGTGAGTCCCAGGTTTTTAACAGCTAAGAGGGAACCTGGATATACCACAAGTACTATCAAGGAGACAGATGCCTTCCCGTTCAGACAGTTCAGACATCTGGATGGTATGGAAACCTGAAAGATCTGTATCTGGGCATGAAACATTCATACAAGACCATCCTGCTTACAATTTAGATTACTACAACACAACAATATAACTGAATGGATGACTCCTAGACAGTAATGTGCTGTCCTCCTAATAATCCAAAATTTCACTTGTCTCCATAATTACATTTTAATTAATATTTTATTTATAATTTGGTTTTAGTCAAGACGAATTTGGTATTAAAATAAAAACCTTGATCCAGGAAATCCCTCCTCTACATATACATAAGCAAGGTTTTCCTATTCAAAAATAGAATCTCAAATAGATTTTTATTTATATTAATAAATGAGGAAAAAATTCAATCAATATGACAGTATCTGGAAGCTAAACTACATATTTTATAGGCTTATTAAAAGGAACATGTGCAGTTACTCAAATATTTTTTCTACAGAACTACTCACCATATTACTCTGGAAGTAGGTACTAATTAACAGTGAGGTAGAAAGAAGTGTGATTGTTTCAAAACTAGGTATAGGTCACCTTTTGATCCAAAAAACTGGAAGAGGAAAGCAAAACCAAAGATTTTCTTCCCTTTTCAAAAGATAGTACTTACACTATTAATAAAAAAATGAAAAATAAAAAATAAATATAGAAGTAGGTCTACTAGGAGCACAGGCCTTTTTTTATTCCTCATGGGACTAGAGAACAGAGAAAGAAGGAAGGCTGCCAGTACATAAAAGTAAATATCAGATAAGAAAATCCTAGTCAATATATTTTTTCCTTCAGTCAAGCTATTTTTAATACACACAGTCCTGTCTCTTTCTAGGAGACATATGTTATTGGAAAGATTAGTTTTGCAGTACCTATTGCTTCTGCCAGCCTGCATCAAAGTAAATTTAGAGATGTGCTGACAGTCTAATACCTGCTATCAGGTTCTACCTGTAGATAAGAGGGGAAAAAACATTTGTTGAAGGCCACCCTTAAAAAAAAATCCTGGTTGGTTGGATTCCAGTAAGTTTCTAAAAACTCATTCTGTTGAGCAATTTCTTCACAATAGTCAAATGCTACTATGAGGGATATTAAAAAATAAAAATAATTTTAAAAAATCCACCTTCTGATTTTAACGTACACAGTGATAATTTCTGTCTGAGGTTATCTCCCATAAGCATGAAAATGAATTAACTTGAAATGCAATGTAAAATACAAGTAACTGAGCTGTTGTCCAAAACTAATGAAATGCATTTGCATAAGCCTGATTTGGGAGATTCTCATCCTTAAAGGTTGCTGGATAAAAAATAGCAAACATAGCTAGACAAGAAAAACAGCAGAGGATGAGTATGCAAAACCCCCACCATCTCAGATGTGCTCAGTTCTGACTTTTCCTTACAAAAAGCAATGAAACAAAATCTTTTTTCCCCTTCCTTTCAGTTTCAAATCAAACTAAACTAGCAAAAAATACTGACACCTCTCCCATTTCAGTTCTTCAGAAAAAAGCATGTGCCTTTTTTTGCCTATTTCTCAAACCAGACCTTTAAAAAACAGGCTTCAAAACATCCAGATAAGACCTTCATGCAATATACGAATGAGTGTGCATGCCCCTGCGTGCACGCGTGCACCCCCCCTCCCTCCTTCCAGATCAGAAGTTGTCTTTCTCCAAAGGAAGGTGAGAGAACGACACATAAGATATTGCATAGCTATGCTCACGTTCTTCCTCTGCATTTCTCAGTTCAGTTAAAATCTTTCATCAAGTATGTAGTACTTTTGAGAAGGAAGTCAAGGACTGCTCAGAGAAGTTGTGGATGCCCCATAATTGGAAGTGTTCAAGGTCAGGTTGGACGGCGCTTTGAGCAACCTGATCTAGTGAAAGATGTCCCCGCCCATGGCAGAGGGGTTGGATACAAAAAATGTCTAAGCCATCAAATATGATATCTCATTCTCATATGATATCTCATACATGTAATCCAATTTCAGGTAGAGGTACAGAAACAGTTCCACCAGTTCATAAAAGTATATCAGATGTAGGGAATGCCCGATACTGAGACCAATAATGACTGAAGGAAAACAGGAGAAGAGTTTTAAAGACTCCTATGCACTCTATGAAGAAGAGAAATACACAGTTTCAGCAATGACTCAAGTGTCTCAAGGCCAGCTGAAGCTAATTTTCAGCATTAGAAAGAGAAACCACCTTGAAGTTGCTATCAAGAAATTAAGGAAATTGGCTTTGTTTTGGTTTTTTATATGGAAGCTATAACCCATCAGAAACACCGAGCTTTGTATGGACTGCCTCTCTTGAAACAGATGAAGGTCAAGGCAGTAAGAATTGTTTGCAAATACTTCTCATCCACAAAATTAAACAACTGTGATCTGAGTACTAGAAAGTTTTTTTTAACTCACCCATTATTGAAGAAAATTTTTGCAGTACAAAACATCAGGTTGGTAAAACTCCTTTAATTCTTTATTGTAGAAATTTGCCTTACCCGTCACTTTCATAGAGTTTCAGAACAGTACAGTTTAATCACTGAGGACTGAAAATAAACTTTATTGTTGTACAACGTAATCTCCTTCTTGTGTTTAGGTTTTAATTATGTTTAACTAGAAGGAATTTTTCTTACTTGCGGGCAGTATGATACTTTCTGATCATAATTTTTTAATTCATTTTCTTTTCCCTTAATTTTCATTAAAGTCCAGTTCCTATACTAGTATTTCTTTTTTCCTGGATCATAAATAGAGTATTCACATTAATTCTTCTCAACTTTCCAGTGTATGAGTTTGACCTTTCACAACTAGATATAGCTCTCAGTTATTGCTCTCAGAACTTACTTCTGCCTGATGTACAGGTTACTTATCTATAGACTACACCTATTAGAAAAGACTGCATTAACATAACACTTATGTGTGGTTTTTTCATATATAATTTTGTTTTCCCCGCGTGCATAAGCGTGTTTTGGCCCTCAGAATTTATGATCAGTGTAAAATTACCACTAGTGTATTACATGAAGGGTGAAGGGTCTCAGAGTTATGATTTAAAGAAACAAGATTAACTAGAACACACCAAGATAAGACACAGTATTTTTTAGTTTCCATCAAGTATGTCAAATAATATCTGAAAAATACAGGATAATATCTGAGAAGTAAATACTGCAAGAATACTGCTTGTAATAAGGAACAGTCTCATGTTTTACGAGATTTGAAAAGCCACTCTCATCACCTTTACTTAAAAATTAAGGAAAGCAACTTGAAAGTAATATCCAGAAATTCAGCTTCTGAAGATCAAGACCAAGGGAAATCCTGACTAGATAAAAGGAAACAGTATACAACCGTAAGGGTCCTTAAGCACGGAATTAACAGGGTGCCTGAGAGGCTCTGCCACCTCCACACTTGGAGACACTCAAACTTTACTGGGAAAGACCCTGAGCTACTTGACCAAACTTTTATGTTGGCCCTGCTCTGAATAGTGTCTCAGACAAAGTTCCCTTCCAGCCTAAACTATCCTATGTTTCTGTGATTCTAACGTGAAGGAAGAGGTGGATTTAAGTGGTAGGCTATGCTTATTAATGTAAATACCCAGCAGGTGAGCTGCATAAAGCACGTACCCACCATTGAAGTAGAAACTGGTAGGTGTACCAGAGGTCCCACTAACTAGTATTCCTCTGAATGAGAAACTGGAAGGTTCCCTCTCCTGTATTTTCTACTTCCCTAGGAAAGTTCAAATCAGTTAACAGACGAGTAATCTTCAAAGCCTACCCAAGGTCAGTACATCCATCAGAACCAGAGAGGAAATTTGAATCTTGCCATCCTCCCTTTCATGAACTATACGAATTATGAATCAAACAGAAGATGCATTATATATTTTCAACACACAGCAAAAATAACTGATCTATTTACAGCATTCACACTGATTCAGCATCACACAGGGAGGTGACTCAAAGCAATTTTAACAGTTCAGAACAAAAGCCTTGGGAATTCTGTTAAGAGTTTTTCAGTATATTAGGATAGCTGTAAAGACAGAAAGGCTAGTCTTTTACTGACAATTAATTTTCTTACTGGACATAGTCTTAAATACACAATTAATGATATCTCAGTATCTTAAATTATGATTTTATATTGGTTGTATTTGTGTACTTACTCCTGGCAGAAATATAATACTCCTTAAAACATCTAGGTTTACAATGGAGACTGAATCACTTTATTTACAAAATACTTATACACACATAGATGTAATGTCAGCTTCCATATACTACCCTACTAATATGCTGTAAGCTGTATTTTAGACAGTTGGGCTTCAGGACATCTAGTATTTTATGTCAATTTAATAAACTACAAAAATACCTCATATACACTAGACGGAGGCACTTCTCAACAAGATAGAAAGGTTGGCCACCAGCTCACTTGACAGAAATAGGGTAGAATTATGTAACCATAATTTGATTGAGATCGTCATTAGACAGTTAAAGTCCCAGTTCCCTCAGCCGCTCCTCATAAGACTTTTTTTCCAGTTAATACATTCAGTGAAAGTCTTCATATACTAAGAGAAAATCTGTTGGTTTCATTTATATATGAAACAGCTATATACAAAATATTTACATATATGCAGCTAGTAGATTTCATACTCTAGGCCTAAATCTTGTTAAGGAATTACCATCTTTTAATGTTATGCATGAAGATGCATTGTTTTGTAGGTATGATGCTATTTATTCTAAAATGTAGAGAAGACAGAATAATCAACATTTTTAGAAGGGAATTCTACAATTACTATTTATTTTAGAGATGTTTTCCCTTTTTCCCTAAAATAAGGAAAAAAATGTTCTTAACTTTCAAATGAGATTGACATGAGGTTTGCTAAGGGGGAGTAAACAAACTGAGTTCATTAGACGTGAAAGTTTTCTTTGCGGATAGTAATGTCTAGCTATGAATAAATTAAAATGATTGCAAATGTGCTATCATAATTATTATCACTATTATACATCAGCAATGTGGAATGGTGGAGTGGCCAAAAATATGCATACAAATAACGAATACTTTGTATCTTTTTCTTTTCTTGATAGAAACTGAAGTGACAAAATATTCACTGAAGGCTGGAATTACGTCACTGGATAAAATTATTCTTGTGTAAGTAGGATCTTGATCAATACTAGAAATCGAATATGAAAGCTGGCAAATCCATGCTTACTATATAATGTAATGAAAATACAATTCATTTGTGAAAACCTGCATCTACACTGCAGATCATCCAAAACCTATTCTGGATGAAAATTCCAGTAATATTGAGCATATACAACTTTGAGGAAATATCTACAGAAAGGTAACAAAGGATAGCAAATTAAAGCTATAAAATGTATCGCAAAGAAAATGTAGTTTTGGGACTACAATACAGCAAACAAACAAGAATCTCTTTATCTATTTTTTTGTTATTTTATATTCATTCTGAAGTATTTTCCTGTAAACTGCTGTGTTTCTTTTTTACTCTTAATTCTGGAGTCAAAGTTAGAAGTAATGCATGCACAAGTATGTTATCTAATTGGAACATGCAGTTACAATGGCTGTCCTTGAAAGTTTTTGGTACAAATAATCAGAAATGTAGGTGGTTTGACAGAATGAGAGATACTCATTATCATACACTGTCTCAGCATTTTATACTTATTTTTTGTGAGTTCACACATGGATTTGAGTAAAAAAAAAAGGGGGGATGGGTCTTATCTATTTATGTCAATTAGGCTTCAAGATTTTCATAATACATTTTTCTGAGCAAACCTCATTTGGAGTAAGAGCAGGAAATACTTTCTGTTGTAAATAATGATTCCCAAAATCTTTGAAAGCATTTTACAGGGTTACAGACTTTGGAATTACTTTTGTGAATCACCTGAAAACCATTTGCTCTCATTTTCATCCAAATTCCAGAGTTCTATACACTCCACATGTCTGTGGCTGTCTCCCCTGTCTACTGTATTCTAGAGTGTACATATATGTGTGCATGTGGGTAGGTGGCTATATAAAATGTACGTACTTTGCAATGTTGGTACCTACACCTTTCTTATAACTATAGTCAAGTATATGTCAGGTAAACTTGTAAAACAAGTATCTTCCATCTGTAACATAAATTACTCTTTTGAAACTCAATATAAAATGAGAAAACTAAATAGGAATGTGAGAGTCAAAAAAAGAAAACCAGTAAAAGCATATTTCACCTTATTATCACAAAAGTAATGGTTTTGAAATTTGAAAAATAATGCTTTTTATTCCCCTGCCTTGTAAGAATACAGAGAGTCACCAATCAATATGAACGGGAGTGTAGTAGTATACTATAGTATATTACAGTCTTCCAGTCCTTACAATGAAAGCGTATTGGCTGAGAGATGAATAAGCTGTTTGGTCAAATGCTCTCTTTAGCAGAACTAGTGCAATTTCACTGAAATGGATGGTGTTGCCATGATTTACACTAGTAGAAAAATCTAGCCATTTTCTCCTGTTTTATACTTACAGTGCAGGAAAAAATATATTTTACATTCATCTTCTCTCAAGAGCTAGCAAATGGTTTCAAAAATAAAAAGAATAAAATATGAATTTATGAAAATCTTAAGGCTGTTCTGAAATGGTATAAAACTGGTGGCACTTGCATTTAACTTGCCTGTTCACCTAATGAAAACAGACTTGGTAAAACTCGAAATACCTCAGCTCTCGTCTTTTTCTCTTTTTATACCTTTTTGTGGTGTGAAATGTAAATGTATGCTCTAAAACTAAAATCTCCATGGCTCCATCAAAAGAAGACCTGGTAATATCATCTTGTATACTCGTACTTTCAAGATACGTGTTTAAATAATTTTTTCTTTTCTGTTCTTTAGTGCCAGATATTTCCTCCCTATTTACCATTGAGGCTGTGCTCAGACTGATCATTTTTATCTTAACTTTTATTGAACTACTGCAATCCAGGTTGCTTTCTAATGCAATCATCACAACAGGTTTAAGTAAACACAGTACACAGAAAGCTGTTAAAAGTAAAGATGCAAATACACATACTTTTAAAAATTCCTCTGGCTAAGCTGTTCTAAATTCAGGATCAAATCTGCACAAGTTAGAAAAAGCTTGAGTCCTGCTCACCTTAGCAAGATCTTTAGCCTTCAAAACTCTTGAGCTAGCTCTGAGACAAAGGAGACTGACACGTACACTTACGTTCTGGCTTTTGGGAATATTATTAGCCTGCTAGAGCTTCTTTTACTCAGAAGACGTTAAGTATATAAAATAATAAAATGTCCATAATAATAATACATTCCACTTCTCATTTTCAAAATATAAAGAAACCTAAAAGCTGTAAATGTTTTTTTCTATTTTTTTTTTCTGCTAAATTACTCTTTGCAATGAAAGCACAGTGTACCATATGTACGCTGAGAGGTATTCCCAGCCGATTTGACCATGAATGAGAGTATTTGGGGGTGGGGGTGGGGAGAACAAACCAGAGATATTCTTGAGAATTTCCCCATTGCCTAAATGCTGTGCCAACATTGTATCAACAAGAAGGGATTTATTCTATCGGACCTTTCCATTCAGCTATGCACTTCCTGTTAATTAGATCAATACTTGTGTCTATTAGGAGCTGGCTTAATATTCTTAATGAAGGTTCATTTAAGGTTCATTCTGCTTACAAGGTAGTTCTTTTCTCATCTCTTAGAGACCACTTTTTAGACTTAGTATTCATTTGTAGGTTGTAAGTGATCTTCATTTAAGGTTCGTGTTTGAAATCAGGAGTAGTTGCACCACGAAGCAGTGAATACAATGAATTAAAAATAATAACAATGCTCAAAGAAATTTTATTTTTCTTTTATCCCCTTAAGATGCATATGCACTTTCATTTCTTACCAGCATAGGCATAACTTCCTGGACTTGTATGGAAATAAATCTATCATTATGGCAAATCATTCTCTCTTAAATCTTATCCCTTTCTTTGGTTTTAAATGGAAAACCTTTTCCTTTTACACACCTTGAAAAGGAGGAAGTATCTTACACCTGGAAAGTAGGAGAAGCCACCCGAAGACATCAACACACTTAAACACCTAACTGTCAACAAAAAGGACTACAAACATCATGATCACCAACTCCTATGAATTCAGAAGATTTGTAGGTGCTGAAAACTTTCAGCAATCAATTTTGGGTTAAAAAGTTAATTATGGCCTTCGTTCTGACATATACAGTTAAAATGTGGCTATTCTGTATTTAGCAAAAAAACCTGACTACACTTTGTAGTCAGACTATTGTTCAAGTGATATGTGGCTAGGTCTTAAACATACAGCTGACATTATCACAGATTAAAGCAGACTACTATCAAAATTGCATCCCAAAAGTATCTTTTCTAGCAGAATAGAAATTTGACTGTATCTTGTGTTTGTTTTCCTTACTGTCATTATAAACTACCATGATGTCCTTTGAAGCTGAATAAAATCCATCAAACTACTTCCTGTGAAGAGATCAGTTAAACTGTCAGTTTAAGGGCTTGTCTTTGGATGACTGATATCAATTCTATGAAGTTATCTTTGGTAAATTTTCTAAACTGAGTAGATACCATGTACTATTTGATGAACAGAAATAGCCTGAAGTTTCACAATTCTAGTTGCATCATACAGAAAAATATGAATTGGAAGAAAAAGATGCAGTAAAGACACTGTCTACAAAATGTGTTTTGGAGGAAGCAAGCATTCACATCAACTTATGTTGATTATTTTGTTTCTTTTTGTTTAGCGGGGGGGAAGGCTTGAGAACCATGACTGAGACACTTTTGCATTCCACAGGATCCTCTGGTCCCTTTCAAGAAGGAGCACATTGCTGTGGCGTAATTTTTGTAATATTTTCAGTCTGCATCTTCCTTATTTTAATAGGCATTAGTTAAACTAGTCACAGACACTTGAACTAGTGAATTTCTGTCTGTTGAGAGGGGCGGCTTAATGATTTCATATAATTTTCAAGATTTTTGGACATTCGACATGGGAAGTTGAAGTCCGTGACTTGAATTCATAGAATCATAGAATAGTTTGGGTTGGAAGGGACCTTTAAAGATCGCCTAGTCCAACCCCCCTGCCATGGGCAGGGGCACCTTCCACTAGAACAAGGTGGTCGAGGCCCCATCCACCCGGGCCTTGAGCACTTCCAGGGATGGGGCATCCAATTCATCTAATCTCAGTGTCTAACAGCCAACTTTGATCCCTCAAGGCACAATAACAAATACCTACTTATTAAAAAAACAAAAGTTTTGTACATATGTATATCAAGAGAGAGAAAATATTTCTGCAGAGGACTACTTAGGAAAGCGCACATAAATTTTTTACTATTATTTCTTCAATATATTAAAATATTTCTCATAGAGCTGAATGTATTCCTAACACGTATCAGCTAACATGAGAAAGACTATCCAAATTTGTCAGCAGATATAAAATATCTGAAGCCCCAAAAGGTAAAAAAATGTTTTACTTAATCTACCCAATTTTCCCCGTCTTTTTTTCTGTAATCCTTTCTGTTGTTTAGAACAAGATCTGTTATTGTGTTCTATGTACAATTCCCACAGTAGAAATGTAAAGATGTAGGTATAACATGTTTTACGTAACATAAAATACAGCTTAAAATATGCCTATACTCTCCCTGTCCCGTTATCATTTATCCAAAAAGCAAACAAGAGAAGGTAGCAATTTAAACTCCACTGCATTAAGAGGAAATAAATCTAAGCTGAACATCCTACCTCTTACAAAATTCCACATTGCAGTCTCAACTGAAGTACGCTGATGATAATAAACTCAAATGCATAATGTGATTTTCTTTCTAACGATATTTCCACTCCTTTCTGAAGGATAAAATAATGCTGTGTAAATAAGTCTTTACTTGCAGAACAAAACTAGCATGCAAGAATTTTATTACTTCCAGATTAGAGCAGATAAATGCATTTGCGGCACTTCAGCAAGTTGGTTTCAAATGAAAGTCTGCCATTCTTCTAACTACAGCACACTTACTGACTTCAGAGCAAATACAACGATATCTAGAAAATGCATTGTTTGTCCATCTTTATTCCCTAATTCTCATGTATGAAAAGACAAAAAGTTAATATTTTTCCACTGTGAAATAATGCAGTAACTGTTTTCTACATTACTCCTAACAGTGATAGAATCCAACTTCTCTCTTGCCTAGCCATTTTAGCAGTAAAAGGATTCAGATGTAAAATATATGTAATATATTACTTATTCTTCATATTTCATAGCTTTTAGACTTCTAGAAATTCTAATTAAAATAATGACTGGAAATAAATATAATGGGATGTCTGTAAGAAGCACATACACTGCAAAGGGATTGCAAATTTAGCTGTCCACTAGTATGGACAGTGTTTTTCTCTACAGCTACAATTTTTAATCCAATTTTTTTTACAAGAAAAAATGAATTTTAGCAGTCTTTAAGAATTTGGGAGAGGAATTTAATTTTTCTAATAACAGTAGGTATACTGTAGCATTTTACACTCCTGAAAGAAAGGCATCTAAAAACTCCTAAACTTAGCTTCCATTATTTTATAGTCATACAATTATTTTCCAGAAAACCTAGCCTCAAGACCTAAAATCAGTTTACTGGACAGTGTTAATTTCTTATGAGAATAGCTTACTATATTGGATAACATCCATTTACTACTTGAATTTAATTTGGAATTTAATTTCATTTTAATTAAATTCTTCCTGCATGTTGAAAAGACCTATATCTAACCACATCCAACTCCACAAATGACTTTATGTTAACAACCAATTTATCAGTTTTCTCCATAGGGATTATATGTACAGCATGAATACACAAAAGCAAAAGAAGAAAGGAAGACAAAGCCCATTCAGCAATATTATGACACGCAAAGGGGGAAAAAAGTTTATCTACTTAATTCATTTAACCTAAATAAAAAGAATTGATGACATCTGTTTATAAACGGTCATACTGTTTATTATTGTTTAATCATATTGTTGAAACAAAGCTGGGTAACAAATTCATAAGCCAGAGAAAATAATCGCCTTTAATATTTATTACATTTAGCTTTATTAATTAACATTATTGATCCTCAAAACCTTTGTTTTGTGGGTACTCCCCAAACAAAACTCCCTATTCTAAAATGTGAGAGGCAGCATCACAGTGCAGTCGAACAACTGAATGGTGCATGGCAGCCAAAGACGAGAAGATGCAAAACAACATTAAGGTCCATGTTATTCTTAGATCATCAGCTGTTCTTCTCACAACTTAGCAGCTGCTGTCGTCATGTGAGAAGTTGAAGTATAAGCATTCGAAGAAACAGTCTGAAGTCTAGAAAATTAGAAACACCATGCTCCAAGTTTTTACTGGTTACATTGAGATGGAGAAAGTTTAGAAAAGCATGATCCATATTTAGACTGATTAAATTCCACCTCTATTGTTCTGCTTAGTGTTTTCTATTTGCTTGTTCTAGACTGTCATACATGTTTGGCCTAGATTAAATACTGTCGTGAGCATTTACCTAAATCTGAACTTTATGACAGAAAGATGAAACAACTGAGACTGACATCAAAGAAGATAAAAAGCTGAGGATAACCTTGCAGTAAGAAAAAAGTCCCAACAGTACAGATGACCCGAACTGTAAGGAGGTTTATAAAGTAAAGGCTTGAAATACTTAACACATGAGAAGATGGAAGGGATGTTGTTAGAACAACTACAGGCGTTTCCATGTCAATAGCAACTAATTTTAGCAATTGCATTTTGAAAAGTCTCTGGAGCAGGAGCTGGAGGCCAGACAAGATACAAAGAATTTTAAATGGCATTACATGGCTAAATTTTGACAACTGATTCCTACACTCCTTTATTTAAATACTCTTTTATTACCTTCACCTCATGGTGTTTAGTGTTTTGGCAAGCATTCCTAGAAGATATAAAAGGCATAAAAGTAAGTTCAAAAGTAGTTACTTTCCTACTTCTCCTTCAGCAACCCCAACTTTACATACCAATTTCTACTCCGGTTTTGTTCAAATTTATTTACGTGACTGAGAAGTAAACAAATTTTCAGAAGTATATTTTAGGTAGTCTATAAGCATCTAGAAGAACATCTCTTGCTTTCTTCCTTGGAACTGTTCATCACAGTCTCAGCTGAGGCTCTGGGTACTTCTGCAAAGCAGGTGAGCAAAGCCCTTGAATTGGGTGAGTCGGCAAAGAGAGGGAAAGAAGGCTGACTATACTGCAAGTTCAGCCACAGGGGACACTGAAAGGATAAACTGTCAAAGTAAAAGTCAACAGATTAGTGCAGCTACAAGACAAAATAAAGCAACCACTTTCCCTCCTACATCGAGCAAAATAAATGCAGACATAATACCAGGAATAAAGGAGTCTTTCCAAAGTACTGTAGTAAAGTCCCTTTTCCAAATCAGAAGTCCTTGTCTTGTGACATGGAAATATAGATCTGGTGGAAGAGGAAATGGTGGCAGGTCCTCAAAAGATGACCATGTGTCCTCCCATACAAAGACTAGCCCTGCTGAGCTAGGGAACTCATGGGAGAGGAGGAGGCTGGCTGCAATGGTGAATAATTCTGCTCTTAGACATACAGTTTGGCTTGTAATCTCACAGAGAAATTTACAGTGACATAGCTGTGAGTGCAAAACAAGAGGACTACACAAAGTGTCTGAATAGGTTTGTAGAAAATCCTAGGGTCATGGTCACGGTCCACGGTTCTGTGTTACAGGAAAAAGTAAACCAGAAACTACAGAAGCAAAATTGGAGTGGGCTGCATAGGAAGATGAAAAGAGGCTCCACGTGTTAGTATTCCTGAAACTGCTCCCAGGATGCAGAAAACAAGACAGAAAGGTTATCGAGGAGGGAAAGTTAAAATACACGTTTGATTCACACAGTGAAAAAAAGAGGTATAAAGATTATCAGAAGCAGGACACATTTCCGGAAGAGAAGGAGCTCATGCAGGAAGGTCAGACTTCCCTTAAACTATTATTAAATCCAACTTGCTGGATTTTTATATCAAGAGGGTCATACAAGACTTTTAAAGCTCAAGATGAGGAACACCAATAGGTATTGTAGAATGCCTTCAACCAAGATGTGCTGAAGTTTGTTGTGCTCATGATGTACCCGACAGCCACAAAGTCAAAATATCCTTTATCTTCAGGTGAAGGATAGGACAGAAGTTGGAAATATTCAAGCAAGAAGCCACACAGAATTGTCAGAATACACTGACAGCGAAACAGAGGATAGTGAAGCAATGATACATGTAAAGTCTAGGAAATAAAATGATTAAATGATAATGCCTTTTCTTAAATAAGGCTATTGACATAATAATCAGATCAGAGGCTGGAGGGAAGGATGACAATCAATGGGACATTAATACTAGGGTGTACAGTGTACAGGGAAGACAGAATAGGATGTTACTATTGAACAGATGCTCTTTATCAGCAATCATAGTGCACACACATTCAATATATCCTTGCAGGAGCAAAAGAAAGTAAATAATAATAAAAAAATCATTATGGTTATACTTCATTTCCAAAAGGGGTACTGTAGTAAAATGTGAGAACTCATCCAGAAGAAGGAAAAAATGCAAGTTAAAAGTCGAATCTTTAAAGATGTTGTAGAAAATGTAGGTAAGAGTACAATTCTCGAGACTCAGAACAAATGCAATAGAGTCACAAAGAAACGAGGAAGGTCCAAAAAGAAACCAGTGTGGCTAAAAAGTGAGGATAAAAACTGCAATCAGAAATGAGAAGAAAAAGTTAAGCTGTGTCTGAGTGAGGAAAATCATAGTGAGGGGATGACCACAAACTCTGGCACTTTAAGTGAAGAAATGCAAATAAGAGAGGCCATTAAAAAGTTTTTGGGAAAAGTACAAAAAGCACGAAAACTAGTAATAAATCCTTTTTAAAGCACATCAGAAGCAGGAAGTTCATCACAGTTCCTTTAAGTTCAACATAGGCTCAAGGTATGAAACAAGCACAAACAGCCAAATCAATGTTTTGCATCTGTGGTGACCCACAGTCTGGGGAGCTGCCCACACTGTCACTCCTTTTATAGAGGACTTAGAAGGCAGAAAAGTGAAACTAAGGGTCAATGGAAGAGATCATGGAATAAATAGACAAAATCAGTAGTAACAAATCACTAACACCAGACAGTATTTATCCAAGAATTTTAAAGGTACTCAAGGATGAAAGATCTTAACTACTAATGACGGCATGTAAGCTCTCACTTAACACAGTCTCCACACCAGAGGCTTGGAGAATAATTAACCTGGTGAGAATTTTTAGGAGAGCTCCAAGAAAGATCTAGAAAACTGCAGACTATTAAGTTGGCCTCCATACAAAACAAACTAGCGCAAATTACTCTGATGAAAAGTATTAGCAGTCACCCAGATAAATAAGATGTTATGGACAAGAGTCAGCTTTTGAGAGGCAAGATATACCTTGCAGATCCACTGGAATTTTTTAAGGAATGAATATGCTATAGGATCCATCCAATCTGGTTTATTTAGGCTTCCATATGACATATGATAAGTTCCATCAACCACGGTCCATTAAAGAAATCAGGCTGTTGTTAGACAAAAGAAGTCCCTTACATAGAGCAGTAATTTGATGAAAGTATGGCAAGAGAGGATTACAAAAAGAGTCAGGAATAAGACCCATGCTGTTCAAGAGATTCAGACCACAAATGACCAGGAACTGACTAGTGAAGTGACAAGTCTGTGATGATATTAAGTTATGCAGGATAATAAGGACAAATACCATCTGTTAAGAGCCTTACAACACTGAGTAACTGAAACAATAAAATGGCATAGCCAATTAAATGCAGGGAAATGCAATGCAACATAAGGAGAGGGAAAAAAACAAACCCAACATGGGCTATCAATTGACTATTACTACTCCAGAATGAGATCTTGAGATTTTTATAGATTGTTTTTTTACATTTCTCAACACTTAGTAAAAAGAAAGAACTCAAAATGTTAGGAACTATTAGGAAAGAAATAGAGAATGAAACAGAAAACACTGTTATGCCTTCCCATAAATTAACACAAATGTTATTCAAGTTATGTTCTTTCCACTTCCAAGGAGACATACTTCAACAGTAAAGAAACAGGGGGGCAACAAGGATGAGCCAAGGTACGGAACCAGCTAGAAAAGCACGAGCAGCTGGAAAGGTAAATGCTAAAAGTTTACATTATCTTGAAAGCAACTAGACAAATCTATGGAAGAAAAATCCATTCAAGGTATGCATTCTGGCTCCTGAATCTCAAACACTTTAGAATGGGATAGTTTTCTAGGGCAGTATCATTATGTGATTGCTCTCCTCATTAGGCAACTGTTACTGGTTATTGCCAGAGACAGGATACTTGACAATATTGACTTTTGGTCTTATGTAAGGGAGTATCTGTTCTTACATGTTTCTGAACAGTGAAACAGACGATATCTGAAGTTCTAAAATCTTGATTCCTTTTTACGTACACTTTTCCATTGCTTTTTTACTACTGGCAGTTCATAACCAAGCATGCCCACCCACCCTTCAGAGTCCAGGAATAGTTTCATTATGGATAAAAAGATGCTGTGGCCTTCTCCTAAGTGAAAAAAAGCTTCTCCATCACTTCTTTTGTTAAGCACATGCCTGAATACCTGTTTCTTCAAGACACTCTGTAAACACATAAGCTACAAAACTAGAGATCTTGCTGAAGCAGCTCTCATCTAGTAATGAGTGGTGTGTGGGGTTTTTTTTCCCCCACTACACATAACAGAAGTTCAACTTTAGTTAGAACTAAGGATCTATTTTTGCTTCCTATTGCCCTCCTCTGTGCCTGAAGGTGGCAGCATCAAGATGCTAATAATTTTGCAGTTCTAATCAAACAGAACATCAGTTATTCTTAAAAATAAATTTGATTTGCAATTTAAAAATGAATGGTTTAACTAATAGGTCCTCAAAGGATACAGGGATCAAGGGCAATGGGTTATACTAATTAATTTAAAATAATGTCTCGATTATTTTGTTGTAATCATGCACAATAGGTGTTCAATAATAGTTTTTGAATAATAAATGCAAGTTATTATCTTCTAGATGATAGATTTTCTTAAAACATTCATAAAGCAAAATTCAAAAACTTAGTATTCTCTTGTATTTATTATGTCTGTTCATATCCTGTTGCATGTCGGCAAGCAGAGGGCATCACCTGTTCATTTTAATGTATGATCTCTGAAAAGAGCTATATGCAATGTAAATGCTGCTTCATCACTTCAAGAACTTCAACTGCAGCATAACTAGCATATTTCACATGGAAGGAAATTTGATACCAAATTTGGGAAATCACACACCAGGCTCAGCATAGAGGTATAATAATACATCAGAGGTCTGAGAGCAGATGACAGAGTGATGCAAGCAAACACAAATACAGTTACTTTGGCCTTCTTATTTTCTGCTCTAAAGTGAGCACTCTCAAGAGTGAGAAGAAAAGTGACAATGGAAAAGAGCTTTAGCACTTGTGCTTTTAAATTTTTTATGAATATGGAAAATACTGCTTCCACTCAAAACCCCCTTCCTACAGTAGACCACACTTGACTATGGGCTGGCAACATGATTTTGAAATTATGTTAAATTGTACCATTTAATTTTATGTAAAAAAGGGAGAACAATAAAGTAATTTTACAGATATTTGTATGTAAACCTAGAAGGCAATAGCAAAATATTAGCATATAAAAAAGTAATCATGGACCAATATGTATAACATTCAAATGGTTTCATAATGGTCAGATCAGGATCTCCTTACTTACTTACTGTCAAACCACATAAATCTCAAGGAATCCTGTAAGCTGAAAATTATTGGAAACTGGGAGATTTTAAGGTGAAAGATACCATTTATATTTGCCGTTTCCTACTTGCAAGCTTACAAACGTTGGAAACTGAATTCTTAATTGAATATACAGGTCTGAGTGTTACACACTCTCAAGTAGCCTCTAACATGGTCAGGAAAGATGTCCATGCACCACAAATGTGACCCAAATGTCAAATGCCACTGTCAAATTGGATTTACCCTGTACGCAGTTGAACTCAAAGAATGGGATTTTTTGCAGCTGATGAAGATAGACAAAGAGTACTGTAAGTACACAAGGTCTGACTAGTACATTATCTATTTGGGAAGTGTATTTGGACAAAAGCATTTTGTAAGCAAAAAAAGCTAAGTGGTTTAAGCAGTGGGGTTACATTTTAGAATGAGATCTGATTAAGCCTGTCTCCAGCTTGAGAATCAGCATGAGAGACTCACTATATGGTACTGGCAAAACTGCATAACTTTTGTCATTTTTTTCGATATTCATTAATGTAATAGTAAACAAAACTGGAATTACTACCAGTTACTAAAATTACATGACAATTCCCTTTAATAAGGCTGCCTCTTCAATCCCTTCAAGCTTTAGTAGCATAATTCATTCTGGCTGCAAATGTTATTTAGTAAGGCTTTTATTTAAGCTAAAATTTATGGAAATATTTAGTCATAAAAGTTTAAAAATGTTCCCAAAGAAACATGTTCCCAAGGTAGAAACATGACATTGTGCCTATGCTAAAAACTGTTAATTAAATTAGGACCCCTAAGCTTTGAATCAAAGGTTTTAAACTTGGCAGATAACTTCTGTGCTAAGGTTCTCCATGTGAACTCATCTATATGTAGGTTGTCTGGGCCGCAAAATTCTTGTAGAATTTATCTATGTCATGTGCTTTTATAAAAATAATGTTCATAAATACAAATATTTAGTTTAACATCTCAGAAGAGTTCACTGTTGCTGTGTTTTCAGACCTCTCTCAAATTCTTCCATAGACAAACAAGAGCGAACACAAATAATCCCACAGAGTGGTGCAGAATGCTCTAGCCAAGCTACCGACTCTTCCCATGATAATCTTTCCCAGCTACTCCCACTGAGGAAGGAGCTAGATACTGGAAATCTGTGATACTAGCAGTTTGTGAATCTCGAGTTTTCCACCACATTGATAAAATACCCGGTTTCAGAAGAAAATATTCATGTGTCGCAATTCTTGGGCTTTTTTTAGTTTGTTTGGTTTTTTTTTCCAAATGAAGAGATGTACACAAAGAAGTCAGCAGTAGAAAGAATATTATTGAAATCCTGAAGTCAAGCATTCAAGCTGAGACTCTGGTTGCCAGCACAAAATTAACTAACCTACATTGCTCAGACGGATTATAACATACTCCGTAACGACAAGATCACATACACTATTTCTTAAACACTTCAGCTTTTCCAGGACACTGAATAGATCTCCCATGGAATCAAAGCACAGTAATGAGGGAGGCTGCTCACTGTAGGACCCCTGTCTGACTTGTTACAGAAATGGAAAGTATGGAATAAATAAAATACAATCTTGCAGAGAGAAAAAAGGACGACTTCCTGGCTCACATGGTTGAATTCTATCCTACGGAAACAGTTTTTCTTCCTGAGATTTCAGTAACTGAGGAAAGCAGATTTCTCATGCTTAATTAATACTGCATAGTCTTTTTTTCCTGTTTACCTGATTTATTGATGTGGTCCCATTAGCAGAAATGTTTCTTTCTCACAAAAGAAACTGAAATGGATAGGAATTTTCTATGAATAAAGCCTTATGTCATACTTAAGACTCTAAGTAACTAAGTAGTAAGTGTTACCCATATTATGGAGATTTGTGACCTTATGCTCTCAGTAATTCAGTTTCCTTTCTACAAATTGGGGTTAATTCCACCCCACACCCACAAGGATGTTATGAAGATTAATTAGCGTTTGTGAAAAACTCAGATAATACAGTGATGCGCACCACCGAAGAACTCTTGAGGAAATTAATCATTTCTTCTTTAGAGCAGGAACTGAATAGACTACAGTAAATAATATATGGGGCAATGCAATGAACAATGAGGAGAAGACAAAATATTGAAAAGCTGCTTATTAGCTGAGCAGTATTTATTTTGTGTACTTAATAAGAAAGGGATCCCGTAACTAAAGATTGCCGTAATCCAAATGCAAAAGGTACAAACTAAGAGTGGAGGAATGATTCTGATTCCTCACCTTCCTAACTTCTGAGTTCTTTGCAAACATAATAAAGTTGTCTTATTTTTTTAATATAACAATAATGGTTATGTTATAATGCTATTTTTATTTTAACAGATTAAAATTTCTGAAGCATTTTGAGATCCAATAATGGCAGATGCAATGAAATATTTAGTTACCATGTTAAAAAGCCATATTGACTCCAAAGAAAGAGATAGAACAGTGGCTAATTCACTGTCAGACCTGAGATCAGAGCCAATAGAAATCCACTTCTATGCTGATGTATGATGATTATTACTCACTGTCCATGAGTGACAATATTGCAGAACAGAACAACTTGATTTTTTGCTTCAGCAGACCACATGAGAGAATATAAACTATATTTAAATTAGCATCTAAAAGTAAACACATAATTAGCGCAGCATTTTCAGTAAAGTATTTTTAATTACTGAAGTTGAAAGCTGCAACTTATTACAACTGGAGGGAGCACGTATTTTTCCTGAACTGTTGTTACAGACTATAATACATTATCTGGTAATCTTCACCAATTACAAGCTAGTAGTATTTAGCAACACACAGTGCTGCTACAAATGTTTTTAAATAATCTTCAGTAAATGCAAGTTTCAACTTTTGCTCCAATTTTCAGGTTTCTAATAATAGAGTATTTGAGCCTTATAAATCTTAGAAATCTAATTAGACAATGTTAAGTTCTCTCTAGCTGAAGTCACAGATGTTTCATACTGGGAAAATCAGCAAGCCCCAGGGTTTGTTTGGTCTAGTATAGTGTCAAATTTTCATGGATAATTTAATAGCTAATAACTCTAATTCTTTCCTGTAAACCAAGAGATGATAAATAATGATTGCTCTAAAGCCATAAAATTAATCCTCCAGGTTAAAAAATAATTTCAGGAACCATTGAGGAGATTAATTTCTGGTACTTAATTTTTCTTTATTACTAATTGTCCCTGAGTTGTATACATCTCACAATATGAAAGAAAATGCAAATAAATCCACTGAAATCGTGCAATTCAGAAAGAAATATACATCAAGGATGCTGTACATATCTTTGATCTGTTACACACACCTATTAGACTTTCGTGAAATATTTTTTTTTTTTCTTATCAGATTCTAGTAACAACAGCTTATGGTCACATCTGATGTTTCCTCCAACAAAATAGCAGTTTCTATCTAGAAAAGTGAGATTTTCTGCTTTGAAAGTTTTGTTTTTCAAAAAGATCTTTTTTCTTCTTTGCAAAATTGTCAAATAAAATATAATAATCCTTATTGTTTTAAATAGAACTAGACATACAAAGGTAATTACTGAGTTTGTATTCGAGAGTCTGCATTCTGTGAGAAGATATATTGATTTTTTTCTGAAGAACGTCAGAGTAACATTTAGCTGTTTTTAATAAGGCTAACAGCAGGTTGGGGCTTATTTGTTTTTATAAAATCATTAGCCAAGTCACTGTGTGGAATGAACTGGGTACAGCAGGTGAACAATGCTCTGTTGCAAAGGTTTCCCAGATTCTTTTAGAAGAGCCACCCCATAAATAAGATGGGGTTGCAGATAATCATCCATTTTCTATGTTCCATCAGACCAGTTGGTAACAGTTTTTCTCTCTCCTATTCTTTTTAATGCAGAGGAGATGGCTTTAGTTTTAAGCAGAATGGAAACAGAGTGCTGGCAATAAATAAAGAATGGGAATAATGCCTAAATGTGGACACTCAGCAAAATTCAGAAAAACACATAAATTCTAAAGTCATACTACAGTATTTGGGAAGAGCAGTTAATCTAATCAAAAGTTATGTGCAAAACTGTGAGAAGACTCTTACAGAATTATGCTACCACTGGAAAAAACCAGGTACTGAATATACAGTCTTTGAGGAAAACAGATTTCAATCATAATTGAATGAACCAAAAGACAAAACGATTTCAATTATAAATTGAATGACCAAAAGACAAAACTAGAATGTTATAAACAACTGTTCTTCATCTCTGTTTCTTGTAACTGTTAATTTTAGTTACTCAAGAGAAGCGTACCATAAAGAACTTCACATACACAAAAATGTAAGGTGCATTATGAGGTTAATAATAAATAATCTTTAAAGTTGATTAATTCAGAAGTGAAAGGAAAATAAACTACCCAAACAACTTCTAGTGTTTTACATTACCTGGAAACACTACAAAGATTCAATAATTCAATGATTATCTTAATTCAGTAAGCAGATCCAGCCAGAGAAGCAAAATAGATGTACAAACCTGTGCAAAACAATATGAAGAATAAAATAGAGGAAGTTCGAATACCATTATATCTTCAATTTAAAACACCATTTGCAGTTGTAGTTTCTCAATTTCAAGAATCAGACTGTACAGTTCCTGATGAGGACAGTTGCCAACTACACTGAAAGCTCACTTAAGAACAGAGATCAAAGACACTACGTAAGAATATGAAAACAAAAAATAATAATACGGAGAATTTAGATAGGAAATTCTGTTCTCCCTCTCTCAGTACAAAAATAGTTGCTTAAATAACTGAAAGAAAAAAATAATAAAAAAGTTTTATGTGACAATTTCAAAACAATTTTTATATTAAATGTATGTGTACACTATCTAGCCATGGAAAAACTTTTATTTGCACAAGCCAATCAGGTAATTTCCCGATTATATGTGTGCTTACTGATCTCATTTGAGAATGCAAAATGCAACATTATCCAGCCACTGTGTCAACAAAGAAAAATTTTTCCACTTTTTTTTTTTTTTTTAAAGCTAGATGTTGTTTTGGACTTGTCTATATAATTGATTTTGAGGTATTTGAAAGCCAGAAAAGTTTTCTTCTTTGATTCCAGGTCATTTTTTTCCTTTTCCCAATGGTAGTAAGTTTGGTAAGTTGAGCTTCCTACGACCTCATGAACAAAATCTGAATATATATATATATGTAAGTCGATGGAATTTATAGCCTGGGGAAAGGACTATGTTCAATTGCTGTATGATACACTGATACAAATATTGTCCAGGAAGGCAAAAAGTAATAGAAATATTACTTTGAGCTTGCTTTGACAATGCTCACATACTAGTCGGGGGGGAAAAAAAAAAAAGGGGTGACTCTTCTTTAGGTTTGTGTATGTATTCTCAAATGCTGAATTAACCTGTAAGATGCAGAAAAAAGAGTTGTGGTGCTGCCAGAGAAGTCTGGAAGTCAGTTGCCAGGTACATGTACCGCGATAGGTAAGATGAGGACTTTGATCGTGTCTTTTTCTTTGTGAATATTCTGCATTTATTCTGATAGTAATGAATATTCTAAAAGTTGTTCAAGTACACTGCCATTTCTAATTTAAATATAATTTAAATTCTTTTTTTCTGACAATGAGGAGGGATCTCTCCCACAACACACCTAAGAATATTAAACAAGTACTTAGACTATAAAGACTTTTACATTAGTATCAAACACTGCTCTTCCCTCTTCTCTACAAATCTTTTTGGGAAGAACAATGGAATTATTGGCATGTAATGAAATTAAAATCAAATGCAAGTCACACTTGTACAAGACTACGAAATAGTCTACATGATAATTTTTAATAATCTGCGCCCACATTCTTGTTACATCTTCTAAATGCTAGCTCAGCCTCAAAATCAGCTGGCTTATGCTAAGAATTCAAAACCTTTACATTTTTTGTAATTAAATCTATCTTGGGTAGATTCAACTCTGCTTACACTGGTCTACATTAGCTTGCAGGCTTAGGTACATAAATAATTTACTGGTTTAACAACACATGACAGATCAGTTGAGCTGTGGGAACTGTGTGCACAACAGATGAGAAGCAAATCCAGTTAATTTAGACGGCAACTAAGGGACAGCAAAATACCTGTTTTTCCTTGTATTACTTCTGTTTAAGATTGTACACACAGACAGTTGCTGTGTCCCAGTAGATACACAAGGTAGCATAATAACTGGCTTCCTTTCCCTTGAGAAAGGTCTCGTGCAATCACTGCTGGTTTTCCCTCTTACACACACTGTGCCACTTTACATCTTTTCAGGTGTTGCAGAAGTAAATATCCTAACCTGACAATATCTGTCTCCCTAATTCAACTGACATAAAAAAAAATGGTTTTGTGAGAAATAGATTACTGAAAAAGCAATAGGAAGTCAGGAGCTTTTAAGCTTAGATGTGCTAATCAATATACAACGTGTAACAAGTCTAACTCTAAATTGAATCACAAAGAACAAAGTTAACTACGTATTTAACTTTTTCCCTGAAAATACCTGTCACGCTGTCCATCCTCTGTAGTTTCAAAAGCCCCTGATCTTTGAAAGTCTCCTTTTTTTTTTTCCGGTCTCCTATTACAGCTAAGGAATGGCCTTATTGCATAGAAGTATGCATTGCCCTTATTATCTTTCCCAGCCCCAGAACTACCTCTCCAGCTGGCTGCTTCCCATCCTCTCTGCTTTAGCTTACAAGTCCTTATCAGGACGTTGTCCCCAAACCAGAGCAGATTTTACCTACAAATATTTAAAAAGCTAATATAGTTGATATATCAAAGTTATTTTTAGTGCTTGCATTCATTTATATTCTTTTTATTTCTCAGATTTGAAAGCATCAGCTGTGTCTTGATGTGGTGTTTTATGAACCCTTCAAATACTTACTCTGTTTGTATATACAGCACCCTGCTGAAATGTTGTCTTAAGATATTTTTTGTCACACTGAGGTGATATAAAGAGTTCCTAATAAGTTATGTATCTATGTATTTTATATAGAGAAATAATGATGTATGTTTGTATAAAAACTACGATCAGCAAGAATTAATCTTTCTCAGCATTTAACTTGGGTGGCTCCGTTGTTCCCAGAGCCCTGATTTCTAGAGTGGGTGGGAGTCCACTCACCCTCTTCCACCGCCCACTGGGGTGGATGGGATGTTACCCCTCTCTCCAGAGGGACTGGAGAGACTGGATACAGTGCAGGGTTGAATGACCTAGAACTTGCCTTGGAAAAAGGACTCCAGCAAGCATGCTCGGTGTTTGGACACTCTAAATTTGCTTTGCTCTAGGTGTGAGGATTACCCACAAGCCAAAGGAAGGAGAAGCTTTATCCTCTGGCTACGGAGCTCTTGTCAGATGGCCATTTGGATTTTCTTTCCTGAAAAAAATGGTGGCAGTAATCCCTCATCAAATTTTTGCCTTTCTATAGATTGTATGAAGATTCTTTGTCCTCAGGAAAGAATGAGACCAGCATCTACACAACTCAAATCTATTAAGAGAATTTCTATGCCATAATTTGTAAAAAAACCCAGTCAATTAAATGCAATAGCATTTTTTATTGGGGAAATTGCAGGAAGAAATTGGTTGCTTGGGAATTATTCCTCTAGAAAAGCTAATTTCTTTGTATGCATAATTTTAAATACTTAAAAGTAATTAGGAAATATACCTCATAAGCAATTTTAAAGTTAAAAAAAATACACAATAATTATTGCTTTAAAACATTTTTGCAAATATGCAAGTGCTTATGTTAACTGTTAAAGGAAGTTATTCATCTAGCCTACCAGTTCTGGGGCTTTGAACAAAGCCCCTACATTAATTAAATCTAGTTTGGCATCATTGGGTTATCAGGTGTTATATTATAAAGTGAGTGGAAAGTGAATTTTGAATTATCAGTATCTACAGTTTATTCTTTTGGGTTTTAATGAGCACTCAGAAATCCTGATAGCTTTGCAACGTGTTAACTGCCCTTTGCTCATTCCACATATCTCTGCTTGGGGAACTTCACCAGCCACCCAAAGACCACCACTGTAAGAAGAAGAAAATCCCAATCAAACCAAGCTCTTGCTTGGGGTTGGGGTGAGGCCAAAGCTGCAGAAGGTCTGTGTCGATGTTTAAGAACTGTATTCTTTTAACTTAGTCTCAGACTTTCCTCGTCATTCCTTTTCCCAGCAACGGCAAACAGAAGTATCTGTCTGGTTATATCTAGAACCTACCTCTTCGCCATACCAACTGTATTAAGCCATCAAAACAGCATGCACAGGCACATGCATGTCTGATCACATTTCTTTGCTCAATTATAGCTTTATTTTTAAAGTTACACATTTTCTGGATTTCTTAACGCTTTTCTGAACATAATCTTTATTTTTTTGTCCGTACACAGAGATAGAATGAGAGGCAACAGATCTAAGTTTGATTAGATACTAGGAAAAAAATTGTTATACCACAAATGGGAGTCAAATACTAGAACAATTTGCCCAGAGTGGCTTTGGAGTCTCCTCGGGAGTGTTCAAGACTCAAGTGGACCTGGCCCTGAGAAACCTGATTTAATTAGACCTCCTCTGAGCAGGCGCTTGGACTAAACCCCTGGACATCCTTTCCAGCCTCAATTATTCTACAAATCTATGAAAGCAGTTGCCTGTGTTTTCCATTAAAATTATGTATGCCTTAAAAGATATGAAACTGCAGAAATAGGGTGGGGAGGAGGAAGAATTATGACTGTAGCCTAGCAATGAGTCCAATCCCTAGAGAGATTTTGGCCCTTGCTCTCAATACTTACTGACTCATTTTATTCAGTTTCTCTTGAATGCAAAATACTTAAACAAAAATGAAAACCAGGATCCCTACTTTCATCCTAACCAGAAAGATATAGAGTCCAGCTCCCTCTTTGCTCTCATGAATCTTAAGACACCTGTGACACTTTATTTCTACATTTGGCATTAGTAAAGGTGCAATTAGATTTTAAGCAGAAAAAAGTGATTTGACCACCTCCATCTGAATCCTGGAAAGGTCTTTAGGCCATGAATACTAATTTCACAGATGCGTCTAATACAAAGTTACAGGCTAGTTTCAAGTCCAAGTAGGATTCATGAAAACCACCTTTCTCCAGCAATTTGTATGGTTTAGGTATCTCTTCAGTCTTCTAGCTACTGTGAATACTCAGTCCCCATGCAGTTTAGACTCAGATTTTAAATTGTTACCAAAAAAGGCACAGTGAGAAGAAACTTTCTGATTTAATAACCCTGACTAAGCAGAAAGGTGGATAAGACTAGGCTGCTCTCCTTTCAGGCCCCTCCTTTTCTCCACAACTGTTTCATCCTATTTCTCCCTGTGGAAAAGCCCAGCTCCCAGCCCTGCACACTGCCAGCCGCTGGCCCAGGTTCAGTCCCTGAGGCTCTCCTACCTCCTTCAGGAGCCAGGCAGTTGGATCCCTCTGTGGTCTGGTCTCAATCTGCTTCAATCACTTTTAACCTGTTAGATTGTAAAATCCTTGAATACTATCAAACTGCTGGATCCCTGGCTGTGTTAGATATACTCAGTAAGCAGAACCAAGGAGAGCTGATTTTCTTTTTCTTACCTACACAGCATTATCAGCAATTCTGTGTCCAACATATTCTGTATTTTTTTAAGTTTCAATATATACTCAACTTAAAATATGTAAGTTCACATTTTAGGTACTGAAATGATTTTCATTTCCCTTGTGACATCTTTCATTCATTTCTTAAATGGATTTTTAAAAAGCAGTAGTGGAAAAAGTAGTCAAACCTATCACTGGTTTCTCAACGTAATAACAAAAAGAGCTTCACTATTCAAAAAGCACCATTGATAACACAGTGCATAGTTTATTAACAATACAGCTAAAGGATAGTTTTGAACTGGAAATTCAAAATTATATAAAAGACATCTAAAACCTCAGAAATTAAAAATTTCATTCATGTATAAATGTCTATGAGACAAATAAAATAAGCAAGTTCTCTATATCATTACTTATGTTTTTATCTAAACGTACAGAACTCAGCAGAAGAGCAAGACATTTGGTCTCTCAAAGCATGCTTTGTCAAAATTAAAATATTATTTGGTGGCTATGAAATTTATTTTGTGGTAAAAGAAAAAAATAATAAACTAACAAACACAACCTGAAATGCCTCCTGCTATTCTATCTATTTTTGCTGAATACACTTTAAAGCTTTGATTTTAGATAGCAAGTAAATATGGCTGTGAATCATACTCTCATAACATGAGTTAACCCAATTATGGCTTGTAAATAGACAGACAGAAGTAACCTCTTTACTGGAAACTGTGGGCATTTTTATCTATTCATGATTGCTTTTGCCTAAAACCTAGAGTAGTGTTTGGATGCTTTATCACTAAATAGTGATACAAATCGAGATGTATGAATTTTCCCCTTTTAACTAAAAGTGTTAATTGTTTTACCACTGGTAATACGAACGCAAGTTTTGCATTTGCACCTGATGATACAAATAGTTGTACATTGCCTTTAAAGGTAGTCTTTTGATAAGAGGGTGTTAACATCGTTATTATTGTTCCGTTGTTTTAGCCCAGACCTCCAGCTATAATGCTTATACAGCCTGATTGATTATTCTTGTCCACAATAACATTTCCACTTATCTATAAAGGAATCCTGTATTAGCAACATTTATGTTTGGGCTGAAAAACTTGTTCGTCTTAGAACCCAAGAAAGTTATTTGACAATAATGTGTAAATATGAAGAAAATGCACATAAACATGATCTGATATTCTAGCTTGGTCAGACATGGTTTTGTTTTGCTGTAGTTCACACACACAGGATATTACCCCCTCTTCAAACATTCTCATTTTACAAAACAGAAAAAATCATTAAAACAGATAATTGCTCAGCAACCACTTCTGTGAATCGTGTTGTGCCCTATGCTGATCACCATACTGTCGCAACAGTGTTTCGCTATTGCCTTCAATGGCATTAGGCTTATGCACAATGCCTGTCTGCATAAATTGTTCTCTGTTGACTGGCTGCAGCTTGGAAAGGACTTCTGTTGCCAACAGCTAACAAGCTCTTCCTTTATATCAAGTGCTACAGGCCCGTGTTTTTGAAGTGGAAGGATAGGAGTTCTTAGATCTGCAGATTTGTGGAGCTTGTTAAAGCTTTTTATTAAATTCAGCTGATTTCAGAACTGTAGAATGGCAAAGTTATTCGCTTTTTGCAGTCCAAAGATACAGTGTTTGTTCTTTTCTCTTTTAGATTTACATAATTCTTTTGTAAGCAAAATGTGAAAACCACGGTGTATATTTTCCCACAATATTCTGTGGTCCATGCCAAGCTGGTGTTATTTATTGACTGGGGTTATTTGGACTGGCTCAAATTAGGGTAAAAATGTCTTACAAGCATGTCTGGTGGTTGCATTGTAAGCTGTTATAATAAAAGTTAAAGCAAAATGCATTGAAAAAGGCCTAGATACAAATCGATACAGGGAAACCCGATACACAGGTTTTTCCTCCATAGGGAAGGCAATACATCTGCTATTCTATTACAAGAAAAGTTTTAATTCAAAACAAGTGAAATTATACTGTCATTTGCAGAAAAACAAAAAGTAATGCTCAGTAACAAACTTGAGAGGTGTTCTAAAATACCAGTGGCCAAGACAAAATGTCAAAATAGTATAAAAATACACAGACTATAGTTTTATCGCTTTATATTACTTCATAAGATTAGTTAAACAATAAAGGGTGCCATTACATTTTTACACCAGATATCTTTTCCAAAAGCATATATTTATAATATCTTTCTGATACCATTATTTTGAGAGGTGATTTCAAAATATACATATATTTCATAACTGCAAGCAGAAACTTCCTAAATAAGGTACATGTACATAATTTAATTCTTTAAGGGCTTGAAGTTCTTATAATTACGAAATATTTTAAACAGTGTCATTGACAGTGAAGACAGCTGCTTAATAATTCAAACAGGACACTGCACTCTGAATGTCACATCAGGATATCGACAATTTTCTGGCAGCTGAGATATTCCCAGACTTTATATTTAAGATCATGATGAGATATTGCCTTATCACAATCTACACTGTGTAGTGTCTACAAATAGCAGTCTAAAGATTAGAAAGTTACTTTGATTTAAATACATCTGATATACAGAATGCTCAGATATTTTGTATTTCTGTATTATAATAAACAATTATGGTGAACAGTGTTTTTTCATGCCAAATTTTGGACAAAAACTGCTTTGAATTCTACATGAGAAATCAAACACACCAGTGAAGCCCAAGCTAAGGAAAGGTGTGAATTCATGCTGCCCTTCAGTAGCAGGGGGAGAGCTGTTGTCTCTCTGAACTGCACATAACACAACATGGGGGGGTGCCTTTGCTGGTTTTGGGAACCCTGCCATACCTCCCCTGAGATGTCTGTAGCCAGTTAAAAAAGAAGGGAAAGGTTCATGGCTCTTCACCTGCACAAATATGTGTGCGCTATGGGAAAACTTTCCAGCCTTATGTCTTTTAAGTAGATTTTGAAAATTTACATCTATAAAGTCATGTATATTTAAAGAAAGATAGGAAGGACCATAGCTCATTAAAAACAGATATTAAACTCACCTATTTCTGTAACCAGAAACTAAGTATCATACACTGTGTAACTGTTCTTTGGGCCAAACGGTCTTTTCTTCAGGGCTTCTCTGAAATGGGGAAACCCATCTAAGATACAGTGTACTTACCGTACCTGGTAGAATATATTTTCAAGACAGAAAAAACTTTGCTGCAATACCCCTAATTTTAGCTCTCCTTGCTTTCTAGCTAAACAAGCTAAGGATCAATCCTCTAAGGAAAGGAATGTATAAAGTAGAAAGAAAAGGATGGAAATGAAAACAACATACAGAGAAAAGAAATATCTTTCATTAAAGAATTAGCGTGAATTTTTTAAAAATAGAAAAGTCAAACTATCAACACATCACCAACTTTTATCAGTGCAGTATATAACACCTTACACAGCTATACAAACAAACTAGATTTCAAGTTTTAGTGTCTTTTATTTACTTGAAAGCAAGAGCAACAGGCTTGAGCTGCAAACACATATGAAAAAATGTTTTTCAGAGATGGAGGTGTTACCGAGGCTAGTTTATAATACTGTCTTCAATAACACCAAGTGATGACAGGCAACACTGAGTTGCTAATTTGTGAACTTCAATCCTACATTCTTTTTGCTCGCAAGAATGAATCTAATTAAATACAGTTTATGATTTTTTTTTACAGTTACATGTGAATGAAACAGTTATCTGTATTGGTATTAGACTATTAGAACTCATTGCAAATCAATCTAGCTTTGGCCAAAATAATTTTTAAACTATTTGTGCAATAGTCAAAGCTACAACTGTAGGTATTATAGGTATTGTAGGTCTTCTACTGCCACAGCCTAGTTCTGCTGTAACAAAACTATTATTTCCTGCACCAGAAAAATACAATAGCCTGCTGGGTTATGAAAATTCAATTTCTCCAGGTGAAGTCCATCATGCATTGTAAGTCAATATATAACACTAATTGCTGTATCATCACTGCCAGTACTGCTAATCTGATTGATAAGTAAAATTTCTCTTTGTATTTCATGAAGTTCACCATATAAACTTTAAAATAATTAACTAACACCTCCAGAAACTATTTTATAATGTAACCTTCTGATAGAGAGATGGAAGAAATTTTCCATGTTTTGGTTATTTGGTTATTTCAAATTTAAATTTAAGTATCTGTTAACCACCAACATTTAGTACAGAGATATTACCTATGTCTACAGAGCTGAAAGATACAAATTTTAACCTTAAGATTAAGAAGATGCTGAATCTGGGTTTCCCACATACTAGATAAATGCTGGAATCACTGAAATATAACAAAAATGTAAACCAGTATCGCCTCTGTCTGAATGGCTGTTTCTTAAAATGAAACAATGAGACTTACTTTGTTCTTTCAAGGAAAACGCACAGCTGCTTGTCCCCAGTAAGATGCTACAGGTTCCAGATTCTGCATGAGAGGAGTCACTAAATGCTTCTCAGGTTTACGAATTCAAACGCATTCCCGTGCTGAGCATTTCCTGACCTCATATGTCTCCCTGCACGGTGTGTAGGTATTCTGGTACGTTACTTTGAGACAGGCTGCAGAAACTAGTCAGGGATCCAAAAGGACTTATTTTAGTCTCTGTGATTTGTTTTAGGAGACACACTGTCTGCAAGCCTGACAGTGTAGAATTTTCTACAAATATGAAAATATGGAAGTTTATTTCACCCCTCCACTCTGTTACTAACTTTTTTCATGCCTGCCTGTTAATTGAAACTGTATTTTGCTGGATAATGTGTAAACAGTTTGCATGACTGCTAATTGGAATAATCAAAACCCATGTATTTTTAGTAAAGTTTCAAAGATTATGATGATGCTGAAACAATGTATTAAATCTGAAACTACATATTCAATTAACCACTCACTACACAGTTTAATCCTTAAAGATAACACCCCTGTTAAAAACCTAGTTCAAACATAAGACAAAATTTTGCCCTGCTAACATCTGGAATGAGACTTCCTGAAAACATTCCCCAGAGCTGTGCAATTACTTTGAAAACATTAGGTATGGAAAGCCAAATAAAGCATTTCCCAGAAATTACCGCAACTGAAATTCCAAGAGGAAAACATTTTTGTCATGTTAATGCCACATAGGTAGTACTTATTTTGGATTCATTTGTTTAAAAGCTTCTTCAGTGTACAAGCACTGTTTGGGTCATTCATAAAGATAATGATGGATGGTTGATTGAAACATAATGAAACAGGCAGAAACTAATTTGGAAGAAAGAAACAAACATTATTTGGGATCAGAACATCACTCTTAAAAAAGCTGATGCAGTAAGGGTTAGACATTAGGATTCAGAGCTCCACAACTTTCTTGGTGAAGGCAACTGCAATTAAAGAGGACTACTCTCAGTAAGAAGAAAGGTAAAGAAAACTATATGAACTTTCAACATGTTTCCAAAACATTTAGAAAGCTTAGACAAGCCAAGATATCAGAGATGAAATGCCAATCTAGAAGATAAGCTAACCCTGAGGTAGAAGTGTGATAATACGTATATTTTTACTTCCATTTACTAGTTCATGACAATATATGGTAAAAGCAAGTATGTTATCAATTCTAAGATAGTGAGACTGCAATAGACATTGAACATTTTAAGGATCAGACAATATTGATAATATTGCTTGATCCTAACTGTCACATAGGAAAGAGCTTCAGTTCCCTTATAATAAGTCAATGGACAAATGGAAGAGGGTTTTGTAAAGACTTGTACGATTCTAGGTGTAATTTAAATGTCAAAATTCCCTAGCTTTTTGTTTGTTGCCCCATCACAGCTGTGGTAACTTTTAGCTGACTATATGCACACATCTTTTACAGGTACTCCACAGTAATGACATCAAAACTACATTCTTCAACTAGTATTGTTATTTTTTTCCCCCATTTACATTATGTATAAGTTCAGTTCTTAACCTTCAGGTATAACTGTAATTATCACAAGACTGATAGAATTTTACAGTGGTAAGTTGAGACAACTAAAACCAGCCTATGGGGTCACTCAAACAAGAATCACTGAAAACTAGCAGAATACACAGTTAAGCATCTTCCAAAATTCTTAAACAAACACATGGAATGACAATTCAGTCAAATGCTAAAACTAGTACATACGATCTATGCAAAGTATGCCAACAGGAGAGTGCAAAGAATGGTAGCAGTATTGTATTAATTGCAATTTATGCAAAGAGAGTGTAACACTAAATAGCTATTTCAACATTCCTCCTGATATTATGATTTTTTAAGTCTATTCCTTTTATACTTTGTAAATTTCATTTTTATTTCTTATTACATGAAAACTGCTTACACTGATCTACTTTGCCCGTTTTTGCTTTTGAGGTTCACCACTTAGTTGATAGCCCCCAAGCTGCTTGTTGCAGCCACATGAGTATAGGTTATTCTAATACTACTGAGGTTACAGTGAGCCAAAGCCCGTACCAGCATCCATTTCAGACTTACCCCATTTAAGAATTTCTTATCTCAAGCACATTGCACATCTAAGTCACTTACAGGCTTTAAAGAAGATCTGTAACTCTTTTATTCTGTTCGGAAAGGAGGATAACACGACAGAACTTCAGAAACAAATTGTGGAAAAATAATTTGTCATGATCTGTAATTCAGTGTGACCACAGTCCTCTAAGCGCATGTGAATGTTTTCTGTTAAAGGAGACATACTTCTGAGGCAGGATAGAGATAAGACAGCTCTCCCATCTAGATGAATATTTAATTGTAGAACATTATGCCAGATGTTTCATAACTGAACTGAATCATCTGGCTATTTGAAATATAGCCTCTTTCACCTTTCTGCAAAGTTCAAAAGTCTACTGACTGCCGTTCATGCTTCTTTCTGCTACAAGATCACGCTTGCCAAGAACATTCACGTTTATCTATCACACAGTACATTTAAGACATGTTCTTTTCCTGAATCCCAGTGCTCTTGCATTACATCTCAGGCAGGGCTGTGCCAGTCAAGGTAAGATTTAGACTCTAGTTGTAAAAAAATACAAATATAGGAAATACATTCCAACCTTCAAGCAAAAATAGAGGGCTTGTGGTAAATAAAAAGTTATGTACTACAGAAAAGAATATTAAAACTCATAAAGGTTATAGTTCTCAAAATGTTTTGCAAAGCTTATCAAATGTCATTTATTTTATTAAAATTGTAGTCCCTCGGCTGACAACAATATTTCCTACACTCCTGAGTTCCAAAATACTGACTCATGAGAAAAAGGGGAGATGAGTAAAACTCTGTCTCTCTCTTCCCCTCTCCTCCCCGACTCCATCATTGTTGCTGCATGTGAACTTTTTGCTGTGGCTGTTCTGAATTGTTTCTCATGAAATTCCTTCAAATGTACAGGAAATAATATAGAAAGTTCAGAAGATGTTAAAGTTTAGTAGTCAATGAATCCCACTTTTTGTAAATAGCTTGGTTATAGAGAAGAAGAATAATAAAAAAAAGAAAAGAAACAGGAAGATAGTATTGGAGTGCATTCTGGCACTTAAATTCTATTTTGCATGGATACTTGCGGAACAGTCTTCTGGTAATGAGGCAGTCATTAATCTGATTTATATCTTCTAAGAAGGGGCATATGCCCTCTCATTTGGCCTACACGTTAGCAGCTAGTAAGTAGCAAACCAAATCACAGGATACTAGTTTAGCTTTGCCTAAGATGGGTAATTTGTTAGACTGCAATTTTTCCATAAAGAGTTATTTACATCTCACTATCCAGTAGGCTGACACCTGGGGTTGGCAACACCTGGCAGCACTCTTAATGAGTTCACCAGTGTTTTCGCTGAAACTGCTGACTTTAGTAACTGCAATGTTACATTTACTGTAGGAAAAAAAAAAAGTACAAACCTGAATGCAATGAATTAAAAAGGTCAGTGAAACAAATGTTACTTTTTGTGCTAATACAGTTAGATTGTAATTGGTAAAGAGAAAGGAAGACAAAACAGCTTATACGAAAATTTTCACCAACATAAATTCACAAGAATATTTATTTCATAACGTTTTATATCAGTTACAAAAAAGGTACTTTCCACTCATGAACTTTTTAAACAATTTAATAAATCATAGTCAAATTAACTTAAACAAGACAGTTGGTTATCCTCTCTTTAAACATTACTTGAACTATAGATTCCTGGCCAGTAAACATTTGAAAATAATTCAGCCGTTTGACTGCAAGCTTGACTGATTGAAAAACAAATGGGAAACGAGATTTTCACATTAGCTGTGGGCTTGGAACGCATTTGGCATCTCTGGGATCTGCGCACTTGCGAAAGGATACTGTCATGCTAAAACTACGGCAAGGCTTTATTTGAAGGATACAAGAATTACTGACAAGCCTCATTCAAAGCGCCTTAGCAAAAGTGTAACTGAAGACTCACAGACACTGGTTTCACTGTCTTCAGTGATCAGGCTTTTATGTTTCTGCAAATGTGTCTGTGCCTGCCATCAGCACTGATATCACTTGTACCTACTGAAGAACCTCAGATCACCAGCAGGTTAGGACATTTTTTCCCAGAAAATGTATTATTTGATAGTGGTTTATGCATATTTGACACAAAAACTTAGATATTATTCTTTCAAAAGACCTACTGCATCTAAGTTACATTTTTTACTGTGTTTTAAATACTTAAATATATTTATATAAAATAATTGGTACAGTCATTAATGATAGTGTTTGTTCTAAAGGGTTATCTACTTTGGTGTAAATGGCTTGTAAAATATATCAACAAACTTTAGCCATGATAATAATTCCCCTACTCCCCAAACATATCTACAACTTTTTAGCCATGATGATAACTTTTTCCCCAAAGCACAGGAAATAGCAATAACCAGGGGTTATTTTCTATTTCTAGATATAGATAATATTATCTATTATAATGCTATCAAAAATTAATAGATACTATACTAGCATCTATAATATGTATCACAAAACCATTATAAAACATTTATCACGTATTTACAAATTATTTTGGACCACTACTTAGCCATGATGATAACTTTTTCCCCAAAGCACAGGAAATAGCAATAACCAGGGGTTATTTTCTATTTCTAGATATAGATAATATTATCTATTATAATGCTATCAAAAATTAATAGATACTATACTAGCATCTATAATATGTATCACAAAACCATTATAAAACATTTATCACGTATTTACAAATTATTTTGGACCACTACTAACATGTGGTATAAATATATTATTCATTTTTTGTAAATTATTGAAAACCAATAGTTTCATAAAGATTGAACATGAGAATAAATTCATTTGTCCAGTTGTGTTTTGACAACTATAAGTGCCTATTCAAGATGCATAGCCTACCTTGACATCATCAGGAAAACAGCATTCTACATTTAGGAATTAATATACCTGGCTTTGTGGCAGCAACAAAAAAATATTTTAGAAATCTCATGCAAAAGAAACTGAAGACCAAGACACAAAATTCATTATCTTTGAAATATCTGTTCACAAAATGTGAGTTATGTGATGAAAGCTTTGACGCTTTATGATTGTTGAAGTTTACTATGAATATTTCCTGTAATCCAAAGTTGACAAATATAAAATAGAATTAGCTTTTTATATATTACAATTTAAGGATATCAAGAGCCTTGTCTGACACGGAAATTTTAAATAAAAACAGAATTCATAATCTAGGACATTTTCAAAGTCATTTTAAAACTACAATTTCAAAGCATCATTTTACTTTATAGAATGGAATATTCATTTGAAGAAACTAAATATAGGATATCTCTTTATTCTTCCTCATTCTAAGAATATCTTTGGTAGCTCAAAAATGCTCCATTTACCCATAATTATCTTTTCACACAGTGTTCCCAGATGTAGGACTCCCGAAATGCAATCCCACTCATCTGCACAGCTATTGTGAGAAAGTCTGAAATATATTAGAGAATATGGAATAAATTCTGTATTTCTTATTGAAGTATCTTATGTAAACGTGTACACTGTGATTTAGCACTTAAGTAAATTACCTTAAAGACAATATCAAGTTTTTCACCAGTGAAATAAAAGGAAAATACTGTGATTGACGGTATTCTGAATTTGCTATCATAAGATATATTTTTCTACCGTCACACTCTTCTCAGTCTTTTATCTCTAAGGAGAGAGAAATATACTGTAAAATCATGACAGCTGGTAATGGCTTTAGTTATATGGCACATTTCATACTAACGGTCTTCTTAGAGTACTTTATGGAGGTAGTGAAATAAAAGGCATAGAATGACGTAAACGGTAAAATATGCAAAACCAAACAAAAAATGAGACATCATTAAGCTTGTGGTAGAACCACCCACAAGTTAATAGTAAAAATGAACACGCAATTATTGTTTCACTGCATCTAAACACTATGATTATAGTCTTCCTTTAATCTCCTTTGGCATATAAACTCCATCTAAAATTTAAGTACACTAATATCACTAGTTTTTTCATTAGATTCTGCAGATTTTCATCAGACTTCGTATTTGAAATGGCTTCATTAAAGTAAATAAATGAGAGAAACAGTATACCATTCAATCAGATTTTCCTGAGATATCCTGGAGTAATCTATGGGGTACCTACAGAGGTACCATGCCACTGTATCTTAAGAAATTTTTAAAAAAGTCACAGATCCTATCAAGTGTCATAGATATGTAAGCTTATTCAGTAAATGCAAATAAATAACGAAAGCCTTTACAAATGGAGAAAATACATGACAAATAGGCAAACTGTTGCTATTCAAAAGAAAGAATTAGGACAGTCAGGACGTCAACCATCTGGACTTTAAATCAATAGTTGAATATGAATGATTAGCAAGAGAAAGAAGTCTAACTTAGTGTGCTTCATTTTATGAGACAGCCATGGCAGAGGCAAGTTTCATCTTATTAAAAGAAAACTGATTAGAGCCCATTAATCACAAAAAAGTATAGATGAAGTTTAAAAAAAAAAAGAAATACTTTTAATAAAAAAAAATGCCTAATGAATTTTTTACTTCATAGCTTGGAAAGCCAAAGCAGTGCTGAAATATGACCTAGAAAATTAAAAATCTAAAAGCTTCGATAAATTAGTTCTAGGAACGAATAAAAACAGGCAAACACTGAATAATGAGCAAGATCCTTGACAGAGGTTTGGACATAAGACCTAACCTGTGAGGGTTACAGCCCCTCGTTTACATGACAGCCTGACTCTGAATCTTGTGGCAGTCATTAGGATATCATCTAATTGCCTTCATTTTTATTTAAATAACTATAACAGACCACCACATGGCAAAAATACAAAATAAATGCAGCTTACTTTTAATTAAAAGGTAACAACACAAAAATATTTTGGCCTCAGAAGTTAAAATAAAAATAAAAAATAACCAATTAATTCCAATACCTGAGGCCATTGGTTGCTCCCATACTGTCCTGAGCAGTGTTCTGTTTTGCATGTTCAGCTGCAAAGTTTGCGTGTACTTTTCAAATGCACGTTTTAGATACTTTAATCCTAAAAGAAAGCCAATTATAAACCTTGCTTGGTGCAAAGAAACTGAAAAATAAGTTTTAGCAGTTTTGCTCAGATTTATGTACTGTATGTGTAAGAAATAGAAAGGGAGTAAAACTGTCAAAAGGTAAGCATTTGCATGTGTACCATCAGAAAAGAAATGAGACAAAACTCCATTCAATATAGAATGCATCTACTGCATAGTAAAAGACCATCACTCACGTACAGTATGTTATAGTTTTCTCTATTCACAGATTTCTATGAAATTTACTACAATTGGTTTTAGCAGGAAAGGATTTTCTGTACAGATCAGTTCCAGAGGGGATGAAGAAAACAAGTACAGACATTCACAAGAGATCATATCTACAGTGGGCTAATGACCTCTTGGGAATGGTAAGGAGAGAAACAGGTATTGCAACAGTTACGTCTTGGTTAACAAAAGTTTCCTAAATGCTAGGGAACTCTTGAAAGCTAGCAGATACACACACGAGAAAATACATGGAAAATAATACACAGAGTCCATTGAAACTTTGGGTATTAGAAATCAAGCTGCTTCTTTTTACATGGTGGTGTAAACTGAGGAGAAAAAGGACATAGACTTGTCTCATAATACTGGAGCTCTTAAGCTAGATCTAATGATTTAGTTAATTTATGTTCGAGTTAATCTGTCCCCAGTTTAGAGAAGGTTTTGTCTGGATCACATCAGATCCTATTTGCGACTTGCAGCAGGAGAGTAGTTGGTCTTCACTTTTGCTGCAAGCCCTAACAGTTTCATTATCGCCACTGTTCATTTTAATTCAATATCCTCAGGAGTCTTCTTCCGAAACACTTTGAAATATTTAGCTATTTATTCTCAGAACATTCTTTTCAAATAAGATATGAATGTGCGGCCAAAAGAATGGGAGAAATAATAAAAAAAAGTACATTTTGTAAAGTAAGTCATCGTAGTATATAATTAATGATGCAACAATCTTCCTTTTATGAGAGTGTTGCAGTTAGCTCTCAGAAAACTGCAGATGTCCATGCAGCCCCATTTTGAAGGGGAAAAGAGAAAAGAGTGGGGAAAGCTCAACAGCCACACGAACAAAAGCAAACCTAATACAATAAGAAGCATTTAGTAGAGCTCTACTTATAGCTGCCTTATTCCACCCCTCCCCCAATTACTAGTGAATTTATAGCTGGAAGTCAGTAATTTATAGCATCTGTATATTTTGCATCAATTAGTGAGATTCTGTTGTAGATAATGGCAGCCATTTGCACATAGCCCAAAAAGCCAGTGTCACAAGAAAAATGAGTGCAGCATAATGCCAGAAGGAAATACTGCTCTAACATAGTGTGGATATAAAATACAACCCCTACACACTGATTTAGTCACCACTTGAAAATACAAATGTTTGTATCTTGTTATTTGTGGTAACCTTAATCCCAGTCAAACTCTGTCTTTGGTTTGATATTAAAGAACTGGGAAAAGTGACTGATCTTATACTGCCATCTCAGTATTGTTCATATACTCGGCAGTAACTTTGTTGTTTTCAGAATGTGTTTCTGTGTTGATAGTTTTAAGGTGAAGCAGTACTTCAGAGATTGTACCCACATCTTGAATGACTGTATATTTAAGGTTTTTTTCCAAGGGCTTTCTGTGAGACATAAAAGCAGGAACACTTGGAGAATTCACTCCTTTATGCACAGAGTAAATCATTTAAATTATAGATGCTCTCTATGGAAAACAGAATATATTTAGACCCAAGGCATTAGAAAAGAAAGATAGCTACTTTAGATTTATATCCTCAATAGAAGATACTTCGAAATTTTCAGGCAGGACTTACTGCAATGTCTACTATTATATTATTGTTTCCTGCCAATGACTACATAGATTATTCAGTCTGCCCAGGATGAAATACTGGATGTAAACTCATTTCCCTGGGAAGATGCTAAGATATGGCTAACTTACAACTCTTTCTCTGCTTCCCATTCACTCTGAAAGTTACTTTGTCTCTTACCTTGACATAGTTCACCTTTTACCATTTACGAAATTCCTTCTGTCTTTCTCAACAGCCACCTTGTATTAGGAGAGGGGAGTGAGCATTTCCTCATCTTTACAAGCTTGTCCATATTGCCACACCAAAATTTCACACTTTAGTCCTAGTTACAAATGTCCGTAAGGACTACCTGCCAGTACGTTCCCAGTCTCCTACGTAGGCATACTGCCCCATTTGCAGAAAAGAGCCTTGTGTGTGCCTGGATCACATGTACCATATATATATATCCCAGTGCCCACCAGAAAGAGCTTAGAAGGTGTCCACGACAGGCTATTTGGGACCAAGTGTAACTGCTTTGGGGATAACCCTGAATGGAGCACACATGTGGAGTACTTCTCTAAGTGAGTAATAAGTGTGAAAGGATTGTGCTACTCTAACTTCCATGGGCGGAAAGATAGCTCTGGAAATGTTAGTGCAATATCTATAAGCAATAGTTAATCATTAGAGAATAAGTAACGCATAATTGCTCTATTAGTATTACATGATGCCAGAAGGGAAACTGTAGATTTTGCAAACACACTGAAGCACAGTATATCAACAACAGCTTTCTACATACACTAACCTTGACTTTGTGTGAATGCCATGACTGTCATTGATTTGAGCCTTAGGAGTGCAGCAGATTGAATTACATGCTGCGATATTAGTCAGTGATATATTTAGCTTCTTTCTCGTCCGTGCTCTTTCTATAGACAAATAGTTGTGGATTTTATGGATAGGATTAAACAACTGTAACAGTTTGTAAAAACAATTTTTTCTCAAGTTCAATAAGAACTGATAACTATGATTATTTGCTTTCTCAGCCAACTATAGCTGTGATTCTGTTCTTTAACCTGTGAATTTCTATAGTATGCATCTTTATCTACAGTGAAGGTAATAAAGATTAAAACTTACAACTTCCTCTATACAGTCTTATGAATGTACTTTCACGGAGCTTTTGTGATTTTTAAATATTATTGGATACAGAAAAAACTTAGCAAAAGGAACTAATGTCAGTCCAGTGCAAGTTAGTAACTGTTAAGAAAGTTTTAAAAATAAAACCATATTGGATTTCCTCATATGATACATATCACAACCACCCCTTTCCTCTGCCTCCCTCATTCAAGACATTGTCAAGAGATTTTAAGTATTTCGATACTATGTTCTAGGAGCAATAAATAGCTAGACAGAGGAAAAGGATAATAGCAGGGAGATATGAGCTGCAACATCACTTTTGAACTCACAAGCTATTATTTTTGTTGTTTACCACATCTGATTTAGCCTGAATTTAACACCTGCCTTTTTCTTTACTGCTTCTGAGAACAGCAAGAAATCTTCTCTGAGCGCCTTTCAAGCTCTGTCACCATCACTTCAGTAAAGGAATCATGAAGTTTCTTATCAGTCATGGATATATATATATTTTTAAATGAATACAGAATTCCATTGATAGCTTCATTTCAGGTAGTCTGGATGTCAAATTATATTTTAAGATTAAGGTAATTTTAAAGGGCAATGGTGAAAGTATTGCATAATGGCATCAAATTCTTCTTTATGGTACCTGAAGTCAAAAGAACTATCTCTGTCTCCCTCAGGAAGTTATTTTTTAATGGGTTTATTACAGCATCTGCTAATCTCAACAGAGGAAACAAAAGTCCAAATTACTGGGGAAAATACCAAATATGAAATCCAAAGGGTTAAAATAGCTTTCAGATAAAAGGTTTGAGTAAAAAGGCAGTACAGTAGCAAAACCTGCCCCTACGTTTTTGTATTACTTTGGGGAGGAAGAGAAAGCAGCTGTTCAGAGACAAATATGAGTTCTGTTTAATCTGATCATTCCCAAAGTATGGAGCTTTCTTCACATTAAAGCACCTTGCTAAAAAGAGGAGACAAAGCTGCAGAAATAAAAATAATAACAAAAAAATTCTAGTGTACAAAGTTAATCACTTGTAATAGTTCAATTTACTTACAGTTTAACTATATCTTTATATTGTTTTAACATACCTGGGACTACGGTGGCATTTCAGTCAATGTAAGCAGCCTGTGGTCAAGGAGAGCTTTTATCAATTACAGACTCTTGCTAAACTATAGCCTTTCCTGTTGCATCCTGACCTGCAGATTGAGTGCTCTACCTTTATGACTCTGAGATTGGATTACTCACTGAACCCTGCACAGGGCTGCCTACAGAGCTCTTCAGCTACCAAAGTGCAGAGGCAGTATTTATTGTGTTTATACAACGAAAAAAACCTGCCTACCACCTCTGAACTAATAAGAAGGAGTTAAATACTAAATTTAATTAGCTACTCATTCAGGATGTTACAGCAGACCCAGAAATATCAATCTTTCAGCATCTTTTATTATTCTCTTATATCTTGAAGTTGATTAAAACGTGAATTCTGATCTAACTTCAGAAAAAAATATAGCAAACAATCTCCAGACTTTTGGTTTGGAATATCCCATTGATTTGTAATCTTTTGTCATTTGATAGATACTCCAGTTTTAAAAGGAAAGGAGGATTAGTGAATTTGGTTTTACATTTATATGAGACTGTTTCTTATTTTAAAAAAGAAACACTTCTCTAGAACTGAAATCACTGGATTCCTAGCAACAGTTTCAAGAGGCTCATGGTGAACACATACACATGGCTTAATCATTAAACCTGCATTTTATCTAACAACTATGGCAAGTCTGACAAATAAAAACTCATTCAAATGAAAACATTAAAAATAAAACTCTGAAATTGGACCAAAGTAAATACCGTCACAGTAAACTGAATGTCCAAACTAATTATTACCACTCTGTAGCATTACTGCTCTGTACCAATTCTTAAAAGTCCACTCTGTACCCCATGTTGTGGTTACTTGGACCTTCAGAGTATGCCCACAGTAGGGCTGACCAGGGATGTAGGTACATGAATCTTAAGGCAACGGAAAAATTGGAACTGAGACACTGAATGGAGCAGCTCTCCATTTTTCTCTATTCGTGGAGTGATTACTGAACACAGGCCATTACCACACCAAAATTAAGTACAAAATAAAAACACTAAAAGTAGTGAGTAGAACAATGGATCAGCTTTTAGCTCCAAAGGGTTAAAACCCTCTAGACAGCTGGATGAAATTCAAACTATGCTTCAATTTACAACTGCATGCAATGTGTGCCTATCAGGAAAGACATGCTTTAGAAAGTTGCTTTTTTATAACAAGTGATTCTGATGCACTTTATAGTTTTAAGTAATTTGATTAGTTTAGACACAGAGTAAAACATTAAAACCAAAGCATAAAGTTTTGAGAACTACTGTATCCTGCACAAGCAAGAAAGGGGAAAAATGTGGTTTTGATGAGGACATACAGAAAAGAAAATGTGAAACTATCCATAAGTTTGTGACAGATCTGCTCTGAAAAACAACCTTGCACCTTTGAATATAAAATGTAGGCAGTAAATAGTTTGCAAATATGGACCAAAAAAAACCCCAACCCAGCCTGACTAGTTCGTATTAATTTCTCATCAGAGCAAAGGATAAGGTCGCAATAAAAGGTGATTATACTATCAGCCTTAAAGCTAATGACATATTTATTGGTTTTTCATTGGATTCTAGTGCATGAGCTGTTATGGTACCAGAAACAACATTAGAGCCTCTAAATGAAAGCAACAGATATTAAAAGGCAAACAATTAAGACTATGACCTTATTACCTTTGAAGACATACAATAATTAGATAACAGAGAATTGGAAAAGATAAGATTTGTAATAGTACCATGAAAAAGGGTACCCATTATTGGTTTAAAAATCTGTCCAGCCATAGGTTTAATCCAAAAAACATAGTCACTGAAGAGGAAGGGAATTAATCCAAATGAAGAAGAGCTTTAGAACACTTACCATGGAAAATGTAAAAATGTACAACCATCCTAGTGTTCATGCCCTTTAGAAAAGCTGAGTTTTTTCAAGCTTTTAATTAAAAACAAAATCTCTTGGACTTTGCCTGATAGTGCCACTGGGCTTGCTGCTCAGGAAAAGCTGGTAGTCTTACAAAGAAGAAAATATGGTGATGTAGGCTGTTTGCAAAGGTTTTTTTTGAAGTCATGTGCCTCTCAGGATTCTCACCAGCATCCTTAGCAAGATATGCATGGTTTATGCACAGTGAGTATTAATTTTGGAAAGTATGGCTTTCATAGACTTCCATTTGTCATGTGCTTGGCTTCCAAGTTTTTCCCTGGAAACTACATTTTTTGATGACCTCCTTAGATAAAGTTTTGATATGAAGAAAAAGAGCGAGCCAACAATCACAGTGACCAGAGGCTTTTGACAGCTTTGTGAAAAAAAGCCATCAGAATAAAATTAAGCTAACAAAACCATTAATTGTATTCACTAAAATTTAAAGGAAGATATTTAAAGTACAAAGTGTATTTGTAGGATGCACTAGAAGGAGACATTGCTGACCACTGAATGAATAAGGACTGGTGAGGATATGAAATATCTTGCTAAAGGATGGTGAAATATCCAGAAAAAAACATGTCTAAACTCCTTTCTTGAGCAGCAAGCCCAGGGGCACTGTTGTATAAAGTCCAAGAGTCTTCATTCTTAATAAAAATCTTGAGAAACACAGATAATTAATTAAACAGATATGCTTCCAGGCAATAAGAACAGAACAATCTTTTAAGCAGATGTCTTCAAAAATGGTACTAGAGAGGTAGCCTTAAATTATAGCACAGAATATTAAGATAAGTGCCTGCATGAGAAGTGGAGGGGCAGACAGTTGGGGCAGTGACCCATTTGTCAGTGGTCTAAGCCCATGAGTCAAAGCCTAGAATGTCAAATTTACGAGGTTACTCTGGCCTTTGTTCACAAATACAAACATTTCATATCTTTATTTATGGGAGGCATAAACTACTTATTTCCATTGCCCCAGAGCACCTGACAGCCTTCCTAGTTTTTTGAGAGAAAAGGGAATTATTTTTCCATTACAAATGTATCCTGGAAAAGAAACGAAGAGTAAGTTGTCTATCACTTAGACTGTGATTAATTTGCTTACAGCAGATTTTGTGTTGCATTTCATTTGCTTAGGGCTAGTTTCTGGCACTCTCAATTACACTGAATCATACAGAAATACTCAGTTATAGAAATCAGACGATTTGTTAGAGCCCCCGCAAGTGACAACATCAGCATGCAAAAAATGGTCTTATATTCCTTCTGGTTCCCTCATGAGAGACAATTTCATAATGTACAGGAGCAGAACAACTTAAAGCTAAGATAAGTTTCCTGCCTCACTGATTGGAGGCTTTGCAATCTGCACTCACCATCTTACTAAAAGCCACAAAAAGTCATACTGAAAGGTAAAGTAAATGCAAGCGCTGGAAAGATAGGAACAATGTGTGATCAGTGACTTCTTGTGCATTAAGATATTAGTGGCTTCAAATCTCGGATCCTGATGACCAGTTACCTTATTCAGACGTGACACAAGTTGCAAAAGTTCAGAAACTTTGATAGCTTTCAAGGAGCTGTTTAACATCATCCAAGTGTCTCTGGGCTGCAGCTCCATTGCACCCAGAATACATGGGAAGGTTGTTAAAGGCTATATGGAGATAACCATACCATCTTTGTAGGGCCCAGATATTCTCCGAGTAGGAAAAATCCACAGTTGTGTGACTAGAGAAGATTTACAGTCTCCTTCCATTGTTTATCCTCTAGTTGTACAATAACTGGCTTAAATGGCCTTCTTAGAAAATAAGACTACTAATTAAAATAAATGGGTATTTCTTTTAAAGAACGTATGCATTTGAAAGATGACTTTCCTCATACATTTTACACTATTTGCTGAGAAGATCTTGCGCCTCTGTTATAAATAGCTCATTCTGTCAGGAACTTTGAATGACAGAAATACATATTTACTCTGTAAACACACACAGAAGAAATGCCTGGAAAATGAGGCACTGGTCTTGGTAGCTCTGGGTATTCCATAATTACTACTAGTATATAACCAGTGATTCCATCTTTGCATGGGGGGAAAAACAGAACAAGTATATCGGTTGCATGACTAACTCATTAAAAGATTAAAATATCCCATTAAAATTAAATAAAAGCCTATTAGGCAAATGTGCAAATCAGCACATTTGGACACCCACCCTCAACTACAGCTAGCAATCTATGCATATTGTGTCCCCATTAATAAGCCTCACTCTTAGTGAAGGCTTCCACTAACACAACTCCATAGCCTGAAATGTGAGCTGGCTCATTAGCTGGTGACGGAGTCAGGGGGAAGAGGGCACATGCTTTACTTACCAGACTTGTAGATTTGTCTGGGATCTTGGCTTATGAGCCAAGCTGTCTTCAGAAAAACTTTCTAAAGACTAAACTAACATTCACCTACTGTTACAAGAGATACATTGGACTGCCCCAAGTGTTGTGCCTGGTTGACTAATGAAGAAATATAGCAAGATGACTGTTAGCATGCTAGAATGTGATGGCCTCCATATAGAAAGCATGACCTTTCTCAATGAATGTAAAACATAAATCTTTGCATGTCCTAAGAAACAAAAATCTATTCAAAACCATCAAAATTCAAATCCTTTAATTCTGCTGATCCCTTTATTAATTATTACCAAATCATAGAGTTCCCTTTCTACCTGTATCTGACAAATTTACAGGGAACGGGTAATTTAGACATATTGGGACAGATAAAGTTGACTGATAGAGGGAATGTATATACCAGGTGAAATTAGATAGCACAATAAAATGAAATTAAATCATACATGCTCTGTTAGAAGATAGATTTCTCACAAGTTTTGAAAATAAGCAGTGTTTTTCTATTTGGCTCACTTTTAATTCTGAGAAAGCCTAGTAACTTTAAGCACTTTTAGAACCATAGGATCTTGGCTAGCAGAAGCTGTAGAGGGGACGCACCGAGTTCTCAACTAAAGGAAACAAGTATATGACAAGAATGTCCATGTTTAACCATTTTCTAAATCAGAAACAAAATTGTTACAATTCACAGTTATGTGATCTTGCCTGTTTCAGAGTTAGTACCCTTTGATTTCAGGGTTATTGGCCTTTTCTGGTGTTATTCATAATAAGAGATTGATGCTACATTTCTCTTTGAGTACATTTAATTCTCCAGCATTCTCTACTTTCACACTACTGTCATTTACCTAGATGGCAAAACATATTTCACTCCAAAAATATAATCTCTGGCTATTTTTATGATCAGAAAAAGAATATCTGGTCAAGAAATGGAACCGATTGTACGTCACATAATGGAAAAAAATGGTGACGTTGAGAAGCAATAACTTGAAAGAATAAGTGTACCATTTTATGTCAATTACAGAGAAATCAATGAAACGGAATCTGTGCTGTGCAAGCTATGGCACATAAAAGTGCAACTAATCAATTTATGGAGAATTTTCTATATATTGTTACAATTTGCAATCATTTTCTCCCCTCTGTGTCCAATAAGAATTTCCGTTTCCTCACAAAGTACTCTCCTATCCGTTTCTCCTTCAGGATTCAAAAAGCAGTATTGACAAAAAGTAAAAAAAGCCAACAAATAAAATGTTTCTAAGTTTTTTTTTCCTGTATTTTTTTACCTTAGGCTTGAATAGCCATTACATAAAGCTAAAAAAATGAAATAGCCATAACCAATGAAAAAGTAAGCCATGTTCTGGATTATATACAACATTAATTTGCCTACATGTGTGTCAAGTGTTTTCATAGACCTTGTCTCAGAGGAATTTCTGCATTTGCACATGTAAGATATATTTCATCCTTCCATCCATGGCCTATTATTGTACCTCATTTTGCTGTGCCCAAGTGTTCTTAATGGAATGCGGTTCACGTATGAGTAAATCTGAAAAATGCAACGTACGTTCAAGCTAATTTGTATGTTTCCTCTAGCTTTAAAAGGGTCATTATTGAATCTTATTTTTCTGAAGTAATTGGAACAAATTAAAAAAAATATTCCCCAGTTTATGTCTACTATCAATAAGATAAAAGATATAAATAAGGTTATAAGCACATAGGAACAATATTTTTTCTTTTGCTGTGTGCTTCTCCTTGACCGTACTTTACATTCTTCCATAATCAATCTTTTCTGTCAAAAGTAGTTTCCATAATTCAAAAAGCCGATATTTTTTTTTCAAAAAGTTGGTGGAGAGAAAGTTATATTAATGAGGTAGAAAAGAAGACTTTAAGAATTTCAGTCCTCTCCTCAGCAGAACTATCTTCTAGTATTTCTAGATGGTTCATTCTGTAAGACAGACTTCTTTTGCTTCTCCACTGGAAATGCTTATTTTTGCATTACGAAGAATCTGTTAATAACATCCCCCTGAAGATATTTGCAACATCTCCATTTGATCAAGTCCTAATACATCATTGGTTTAGTTAAATTTCAATTTTCCTTTCCACCATGAACTTCATTGCAGACGGTTGGTTATTTAATTCAATAAAGCAAGCCTAACTTCTATAGTCTCTCAGCCTGGAGAAAAGGAGGCTGAGGGGAGACCTCATCGCTCTCTACAACTACCTGAAAGGAGGTTGTAGCGAGGTGGGTGTTGGTCTTTTTCTATGATTCTATGATTCTATATTTTCTTTGTAAAGGACTTTGCATAATAAATGAAAAGGTTTTATTATTTGCACTCCATTCAGTGGAGAAAATGTTCAACTTAATGCAATTAAAGGTGAGAAGAGAGTAATTTTCTACAAACTCTCTCTGGTGGTTTTATCAGTAGGAGTCCTAAACCTTTAAACACTTTCACAGTAGCAATCTGTTCATTTATCACTCGCAGGTTTTATTTTAGCAGTCATTACAACTTGTATCAAGACACTTCTTCTAAATGTCATAGGCCTATAGGAGGCCTGACATATACCTAAGATACAAATTCTTAATTCTATCAACTTTAACGAATAGTAGCTACATTGTTTGAAGGCAGTGGGGTTCCACAAGGTTTTATTTAGAGTTTTAGCCTGCAATATCCTGCATAAGCAATATATTTTTTCTTCTGAAACAAAATTTGCAGCTTTCACAGAAAACAAAGAAAATCCAAATCAGGATGTAAATTATATTTGCTGTCAATAGTTAATTCAACGTAAGATGCTATAAGCTGTTCAGCTATATATAGTTTTTAAACATTTACTGATACAGAGATATAAGTCCTATTGGAGAAAGTGGCTCATCTACATCAGTATACTGTTCTTGGAAGCTGAAATTTGATTTTCATTGAAAGTACAAATACACACAAGTTACAGAGCAAGTATGAAAAGCCTTCCATGACAAACAGAAATTCATTTAGGTCACTGAGTGTTATACCCAAAAACCTTCATATACAATTAAATAATTTCCTTATCTTTCTGTCATTTATGAACTAACTCTAGAAGACTGCTAGTTTTAGTCCTAAAAGATATTAAAAAAAAAAAAAAGTTAGAACAGTTGGATGTCTGCAGAGGAGAAAAGAGGGAATTTCAACAAACAACACTCTCTGCCATGACTTCAGGTTGTTAGCCCTGTTATTTATGCTAATTCCTGTGGAGCAAGTAGTAAAATACAACATGAGAAAATAAGTATGAGTCATAAATCCCTGGAACAAAAATCTAGAACTTGTAAAAAGACTAAGCACGTAGCTGTAAAGAAAAAGGCTCACAGAAGTGCAATGGACTTGATAACACTTCAAACTAACAGACAAGAGACAAAGATAATTTTTAAAAGTACCTTATTAATTGCATAAAGCAATCCAGAATTTTAGATGAAGTTAATTATAAACTTGTACTTCCGTATTACAACACTATATGTTTGAGGAAGGAAAAAAATAACTCAATTTCACAAACAGCAAGTAATTGGGAGGCTTGTTTCAATTAATAGTAATAACCAAATATGGAATTTCTCATTGTATTTGAAAATCTTAATCATTTAAAGAAGTGTCATATACATGTATTGATTTCAATTGAAAGCAGACTTGTTCAACAACAGATAAGTTTCAAAGAAAAGTACTCACCTAAACATAAGGAAAAGAAAATGACCAGAGAGGGCTACCTACTGAAAGATACTTCCTAAACAGCAATTTAGATATTCTGTGCAATTTCTTGAGTCTAGTTAGGTAATTCTGATGCTGTACAAAATGGATGGGAAAATGAAAATATACTTTAAGGAAAGTACCAAAAAGAGGAAACATGCATACTGGGAAACTCAAGCATGCAATGTGCGTTTTTTGTTTCAAGATAAAACATGAGTTTTAATTAACAACTGATTATTTTGAAGGAATATTTTCATTTTTTGTTTCCTTTAGGAAGCATACAGAAATTAAAATGAGTTGTAAATAAAGAACAGATTTCTTTCTTCTGAATAAATTGTCAATATCCTTTCAGGAGCCTTAATGCTCAGCTTTGGACATGCATTTACCCACAGTCAATGTCCACACACAAAACCTCCCTTACAGTTTTTTTCCTGAAATGTACCCACATTCTACTTAGGTCATGCTCTTGCCCATATCCCCTTCCATTATGTGCTCTTTCTACTTAGATATTCCAGCCAGTCCTCTTGTGACTCTCTGAAAGCACAATCCAAAATCATCTCTGTGTTTCACAGCCTTAGTTCTGAAAAAATTTTGAGACAATTTATATTAAGCAAATACTGAAAAGCTCTTTACAATAAAGCTTTGTTTATTGTAAACTTAGAAGAAATTCAAGTTCCTCCCAGGTAGCTGAAAGGCTTTCTTGATTGTGGCACGCAGAAGGGGGAGGCTTTTCTACATGGCTTTAAGGATAGCAAAGTATGGTGGTAGCTAAGGTCCTACAGAATTTTCTCCTTCTCATTCAACAACCTACTTTTGATGCAAGGAACCTATTTTCTTTTCCCTTTGCAAGCTTTTGCTTAATAACTACAAAGAGAAAAGCCTCACAGAAACTACCCAAAATGCCTAATTTCAAGCATATCAAAGCCAAAAAGGAAACAAGTTAAGCATGTTTTTAGTTACTTCACCATTAGAGAACACTATTAAAACACTTCAATCCATATATTTAAACCAGGCAATAAAACTGAGTATTCAAAAATCCTAAGGAAATGGCACAAGTCAGTTACCACTAATTTCGTGCATTTCTTGTGATACAAGAACTCAGAACGCATACAGAATGCTTACCTACTGGTGATTTCTCAATGAGGGTGCCCAACTTCAAAAAGAGTAAATAAACAGAAAAAGGAATTTATCTTGCAGTGATGTAATATATACTCACTAAAAATAATAACCTACAAAACTTTAAAGAAAAATGGTGTAATTTCAGGTTAAAACCTGGCCAATAGTTATTTATGTATCAATTTATCAAGCATCTTTTACTAATTTGTCTTATAAAACTATTTTGAAGTCAATAGAGTTAGAGATGCATTCCAGCTGGGAATCTAGCTCTACACATATCTGGTTTTGAATTTTGCTTACGCTGTGATGTTTTCATTGCAGTGTAACAATGTTAATGAGTCTTCAGTTACACATAAGGTATGTTTGCAACATGTCCCTTCATTGCTCTCTGGTGATAGTATATTGGATTTCAGTTATTGAAACACATCCATTAAAGCCAAAAGGAGTAAATGCATGCATGAGTTTTAGCATGTGTTGAAGAACTTTGCTAATTAAGGAGAAATACATTCCATACCTTGCAGAAATGAACTTTTAAATTCAGTATCTTGATCAAATATTGAAACCTTAATGTAAGACAGACAATCCTCATGGAGTCCTTATGGAGGGTTTGCAGTTGGCCAACGCAAAGAATGGGATTTTTAACAAATTTGGTATTATCAAGACCCCATGAACAGTCTTTTAAACATTTACTGTCATTTTTATACAAAATTAAGCCTACAGACAATAACACTATAATTCAGATTTAAGTCTTGGACGGCTGACACTCTCAGAAAAATGAGGGATTTATTATACATGTATATACTACTAAAATTGGGGCATCACTTGCTTATTTTGTACTGTATCACTACTTTCTACAAACACCGGTTCCATTAATAACAGAGGTGCTGTCTCCCTCTGTGATCCCCCATTTCTGTTTCCATTCAACCGCTCTAAGCACCATGGATGGCTTCGAAGCTTGTTGCAGAAGTAAGAGAAAGCTACTTCAAATTAGCTGACTGTTTCTTGCTAACATAGCAGACAGGAGTCAAGAAGAAAAAGAACAAAAGAGGAAGAAACCTTCCTCCTTGACCTGTGATCCAGCTGCCACTGCCAGTGCAAAATATTGCACAATGCAAGATCCGCCTGAGTTCTGAGCTCATGGGGAGCCTGGAGGTCATGCCATTCAGGAAAGATTGATCTCCCAGGGTCATCCAGCTCCCACAACTCAGCAAGATGTGGAAGCTGAGAGGTCTTCCCTGTCATAGCAGCAAGATATTGCTGAGTTTATAAGTGAAATCTTGCAATTATGAGAGGAAACTGCTGCCTCTCAGGTGAGGGAAGGTTTCAGAACTAAATGGTAGATGTGAGGCAGGAGTCCCTATCTTAGTGTCCCCGTGGAGCTCAGCGAGATCCTTACTTCTGTTTAGCTGTAGTTATCTATAGTCTCATTTTTCCCCTTTTTTTCTTCCACTTTGACCACTGTATATACAAAAAAAAAAAAATTATTGGGCATCTATTTTTTGTTTTCCTTCTATAAGAAAGGGAAATTAGTTTTTTAGACTAGTTAATATTGCTTTAATCTGCAAACACTGCTTTGGAGTAAAGACAAGCAAAGGGCAACATTAGTGCTAGCCTGTTCTCAAAGCAGAGGTGAAAGAATGGTGCAAAAGTTATAATCTCCCTTCAGCTCTCCATTTTAGCCTCAGGTAAAAATGTTCAGTACAACACCGCAGTTGTCTTGGAAACCATGCTTTTAAACTGTGCTATTAAACACATATGGGGAGGTGAAGCACCTACCTTCTCCACATGCCAAGGCCACTAGAGAAGATCTGTAAGCACCTTGAAGACTGTTCTGCACAATCACAGTACTTCTTCCAGTGGAAGTATCAGTACTGAGTATTATTAAGGACAAGATATTGCCTTCCTTCCTGTGTGCAGGCTTGGTTGTAAAGAGGCTCTTAAATGGGCCAGACTTTTCAGAAGACTTAAAGATATGTATATGTATAGATACACACCTTTAATGATATGTATAAACACAGATATATAACATTCAAACATCTTGGTAATGCCTATACTATGTTTCTATCGTAATTTCTCTAATGCTGTCCCTGCAGACAGTACCGTGTATGGTTTTTTTTGTTTTTTGACATCTATGTTGAGCCTGTATTGATTAACCCTATTTTATGCTTTGGTGCCTTCATTTCGATGTGAATTCCTTCCTGAAATAAAAGCTTGTGAATTGATCTATATTGCTTTTAAGAAAAGTAGTCATGAGTGAAATTTTTAGTATCTGTGAGTAAACTGAGTAAACCCATTAATGTTCTTCTGTTATAAAACACAGTAAATAACATACTTGTGTGTATAATGTTTTTATGTATTCCAAGTTTCATATTGCACATTCAGTGAGGCCATATGTTGGCTATGCATGGAGACAGATACTAAATTAGTGTCTATAAATTATCTTACACTCAAAATTTAACAGAATAAAATATTTATTAAAGATTAGCAAAATTGGGAGCCAAAGTATGTTTTCCCTACTAGTTAATTCTTCTAAACACCAATTTCTTGGTGGAAGTAGCAGATGCAGTGAGGTCAGAAATGTTTTGTCATCTATTACTTCCACTGTCATAGGCAAAGGACTCCAAACCTTTTGTTACAATTAATATCTAAGGCCAAAGCAATACATTTCCATGATATTATTCATAGCTGCTTCTTTGTTTGCTACTTGATTATGGCAAGCTATAACACTTCAGTAAACTTTCATATTTTATCAGAAGACTAATAATGCCTTGCTTTCTCACAAATACCTCTCCTTGATCTAGCTGTCACCTTCATTTTTGTAAAAATATAAACAAATAAAGATGCTTGTGCTTGTGAAGAAAAAGATTGAAAATATGAACTGAATATACTCCAGAGACTCAGAAGCAGGAAGGAAAAGAAAATAAAACACTCCACCTAATAAAAGTTTGTTGTTTTTATATAATGTCATTACTTTCAGGGGAATCATGGATTCTTAATGGTTGATATTGATAATACAACAGAAATCCAAAAGAATGATCCACCTTATAAATATGAACTGTGAAAAATGCCATGTTTTCTCTCTTCAGCTATGTTAATAGTTGCTTCAAAATTATTCTGCAGTCTAAATGAAGCATGTGAGTATGTTTGATATAGAATATGTGGAAAGCTAAGAAAAGTAAGAAACATGTTGAACTAATGAACATGAGCAAAGAGCTATTTTAAAAACATTGGATGCATTTTTTTTGAGGAGAATAGGAAATACATGTTAGAAGAAAATCTACTTGTCTAATTATAAACTATTTTTCTAGGTCATGGAGACTTTGAATGTATGTATACTTAAACATTTCAGTATTACACTACAGGACAGGTACATGCCAGACATTAGAGAGCCTTTTAGTATTGAAGTCAAGTTAATTTCCTGTCCTAACTTCCTAGTTCTGATTTCAATTGCTCTTACAGTAGTGAAAGACACAGCTCTTCCTGAATGAACAGATTCCACTTCCTTTTTAAGAAAATTAGTTTCTTTAACAAAAAAAAAACCCAAGGTTTAAAGAATGAAAAAGCATTTTGAAGCTAGAGAGTCTTAATTTATAATTTTAAATTTAAATTGGTTTTAAGTATCTGAAAATGCAGATGTGTTTTTAAACTGCCCTCTTAGACTCTAAGTAAACAGACATCAAATAACTTACTCCAAAATCAAGAATATGCTACAAAAGTTGTATAATAACAGGGCTTAATATGTCAATAACAAAATGAATGGCGAAGTAGTATATATAAGATTCATAGCCACGAGAGCTGCTCTAATCTTGAGTTGTTCCTATCAAGCATTCTAGAACTTAATAAGTTAAAAAAAATGCCTGTAATTACTGGTAAGGAATATAACAGTGTTCCTCCAAATCAGTTAAATTATGCTTTAAACTCCTGATATTTTTGTGAAGAATGATAACCTTTTGGAATGAGATGTTTGTTTATAAATGACTCTTCAATATTTTATTTGGAAATTTTTACATACACATTTGGGAAAATAAATGCTCTTTTTCTACCAAATGTTCTTTATTCTTCACTAATCCACCTATTTAAAGCCACTTGTGTTTGAATAAATAAGATGGTCATTTTTTCATATCTTTTCATTAACAAGTATATGTGGCATCTATATTAGTAGATTTGATTCAGTTTATTCCTTTAGATAAAAGAAACTCATTTAGTACTATTACTAGTATTTAAGTTAATCCCAAAGTGCAAATTATTCTATTAGCTCAGCATAAATGCATAACTGCACTGATTCACTTGGAAAGTTGACGTAAAAGTTTCTTTCTTCAGAAATTTTTGTAAACTCACTTTTAGGCTACAGAAAGCATTTTTCCCCCAATAATTACATTGTCATGGTATCTAAAAATTATGCTTTATGTCAAGGAAAGCTTGTCTATATATCACAAAGCCTCAGTGAAAATGCAGCTTAGTCAGGAATAAAGCACTCTCTTAATGTACTATGACATAATTAATCACATAAAGTTCAAAAAGAGAATAAAATCTCCTTTTGCAAAAAAAAAAAAATGTCCTGGCAATTCAAGCTGTGATAGAGTGAACTCTACATTATAGAGATATGAGAATTTGGCTTTTTATTTCCCTGCACTATCAGGAACTAGGAAGCAATGTTGCAAACCATTCAGCAATGCAGCAAGACAAAATAAACTGCTTCTTACTAACTTCATCCAAGTGGTAAAGAGTGTTAAGTTTAGAGGGAATATATGTGCATCAATTTTATGTCAGGGTATCAGGGACTTCAAGAAAATGGAGAGAGCCGAGACCTTCTCCAAAAGTGAACTGTAAGAAGTAAGCTAAAATGTGAATAAAAGGGAATAATGAGGACGGAAGCATTAATAATTCTTATTAAGTGGCCAACTCTACATTAGTTCCATAGTGTACTGGTTTTGGCTGGGATAGAGTTAATTTTCTTCATAGTAGCTAGTATGGGGCTATGTTTTGGATTCATGCTGAAAACAGTGCTGGTAATACAGGGATGTTTTCGTTCTTGCAGAGCAGTGCTTACACAGAGTCAAGGCCTTTTCTGCTTCTCACACCACCCCACCAGCGAGCAGGCTGGGGGGGCACAAAAAGTTGGGAGGGGACACAGCTGGGACAGCTGACCCCAACTGACCAAAGGAATATTCCATACTATATGATGTCATGCTCAACATATAAAGCTGGGGGAAGAAGAAGGAAGGGGGGACGTTTGGAGTGATGGCATTTGTCTTCCGAAGTAACCATTACACGTGATGGAGCCCTGCTTTCCTGGAGACGGCTGAACACCTGCCTGCTGATGGGAAGTAGCAAATAATTCCTTGTTTTGCTTTGCTGGTGTGCATGGCTTTTGCTTTACCTATTGAACTGTCTTTATCTCAACCCATGAGTTTTCTCACTTTTGCCCTTCTAATTCTCGCCCCA
>NW_008794543.1:7895232-7917049 GCF_000699145.1 Aptenodytes forsteri | reverse complement strand
GAGTTTTCTCACTTTTACCCTTCTAATTCTCTCCCCATCCCACTGGGGGGAGTGAGTGAGCGGCTGCGTGGTGCTTAGTGCCAGCTGGGGTTAAACCATGACACACAGAAAGCGCTGAAGAGATAGATCACTAGCTTATTGCCTGTGATAACAAGCAATCACAGTTTATAAATCTAACTTCTGTTCACCTTTATTTCTAGGTACCCTACCTTCATGGAAAGCAGTTCTAAACCGTCTCCTCAGAGATCAGAAACTTACTTCTGATTTCCAACTGAAAATAATTTGCTTTTTTTTTTTTTTAAATATTCTTCCTCAATGCACAGATTTCTTTTCTCTCTGTTGCTCGTGGAAATACCTTCTCAAGTCATGCAGTGATTGCATTTCTTTTTTTCATGGCTGTTCATTGATATCCTCTGACTCATAAAGACGGGTTTTCTTTCTTTTCTTCTTTTACATTCCCAAAAGACAAGGCTCATAACAACTTCTAACAGAAATTCCTTAGTCCCTCAATGTGTAACATTGCACTTCACAATATCATATTGTGCAAAACATTCTGACAACAGTGTAAAGAAAGAAATAATAAATGTTCCCTCTATTGCTTGCTGTCCAAATTTTGATATGAAAGCCTAGAGCATCACAGTTTACTTTCCCTTAAAAAAAAATTCTGCTTAAAACCAAAGCTCTAACAGAAGTTCTGTTATCCCATGGCTCTCAAACCACGGTATCCTGCTTACTGAAAAACTTCTCACACTGTGAGAATCAAATCCAGCACTGAGAACAACATTTACATGGCAATTTCTCAGGAAAAAAGTTCCTGGTACAGTCACTATTTATAGAAGTCAAGACCTACTAACACTCATGCCAATATTTCCCTTGATGGTAAAGGAGGAAACCCTAGAAGGCTGAGACTGCTTAATCTTTTTTAAAGGAATGATCCAAATGCACACTGATGCTACGTGCTCAGAGACTGTGGATAACCTTGCCCTGTAACCTCATTCTGTGTGAGAAGTCCCAGTTTTCAATTATATTGGCCTGCACTGCCTGTCTTAAAGGGATAATATGGAAGAAAAAGCAATTCGACCCCTAATAAATAATTTAGATTGGGAGCTTGCATGGTAACGTATGTTTACATTGGTAAAACTGTTGCATATCACTATACTACATTGCACCATCCCCTCTAAAGAGGAAAATTCAGTACACATGAATGCACAGTGGTTTACTAGTTACCAAAAAGATCCTAAATTACACTAAGAGATTTAGACCCACTGTATGTTATAACATTCACACTTTATATGGTACTATTGTCATCGTTTAAGCTGCTGTCATGACATTTTACTGCAGCTAAAATCCTAAAATATGTGCTTAGAGCAGACTGAACTACATAGTTTTGAAAAGGATACGAACATTTTTGGTAGAATAGCAAAAAAATATTCCTTTGAATAACATCGCTCAAATAATTCACATGGAACAAGGAAGCACTATCAGAAGTGCTGAAGGAGTCCTTTTCGACAGAAAACCGATATAGTTAAGCAAGGAGATGTTAGACACATGGCACAAGGAATGGAAGGAAGCAGAAAGCAAAAGGAGAAGGTAACAGTGAAGGGAGGAAGGTAACAGAAGAAAGGACCAGAAAAAATGAATAGAGAGAGAAGCCAACAGGAAAATCACACATACAAAGAAGAATGAAAACAAAACTATATGAAAGAATTAAAAAAGCAAAAGAAGACAAGGAAAAAACCCGAAGTGTTAACAAGCTTTAATTAGGAATAAGAAAGATGAAACGAGTATCATAGAAAAAATGAGAGGCAATATGAGAAACAGAAGATGAAGAAACATGTCCCTGGGCTCACTGCTATTAATTTAATTACTAGTGATCTTCCAGTCTCTGACTTCTCTGCTACAAGCCTGTTCCTGCTCATTGCAGACCTTCAGAGAGTAATGTTACCTTTCAATGACTCTCTAGGCTTTTTAACTATAGGATTTCAGTGCCTGGGGTTTGGGATTACACAAGCGTTCAGAATAAATTGTATTTTACTACTGTTATAAACTACAGTTTGGGGGGGATAGACAGATTAGGAAAATGACCCCAAAAATCACTTTTTCATATAACAATTTTTTTTTCACAAAGCAAACTCAAAGTTTTACTTGATTTTTTTTTGATTATTCAAAACCACTGTTTACAATGGCTACCCTAAGTGCTTCTTCAAAGGTCGCATTATTTCTGCATCTTGAGTAATAGTTAATGGAGATTCTTCAAATCAGTTTGCAAAACCTCGGGGTAAATGTTGCCTCTAAAATGGTAGAGAATTCAGGTTCAATTTGGAGTCTGTTAAATGAGACTGCAACAGTTTAAAAGACAGCTAAATATAGTGTTACACATCACTGTAGTTCATTTCAGCTGGAGTACCAGTTATTCATATTCTATTACTCATAATTTCAAGCAAGTGGAGGGAAAAAAATTCATTGACCTTGAACAACCTCAAATAAATTTGGTCTATAAACTTTGATATATCCTTCCTTCTGACTGCAATACCTTTTTCAATGTGCAAGTTCTCTTCTAAGAATAATAAAAAATGACCATTTCATCAAGCTTTTGAAACTACTGAGATTGAATCTTTAACTGAAAAAAGTTCACTATAGTGCAGGGTGACTAGTATTAATTACTAATTTTATGCAAAATGACATGCCAAATTAATTAGCTAGGAGCTATTTTAGTGGATATATGCCAAACCTCAGATTGTTTTGGGCAGACGTAGCATGGTATTAAATATTTAACATGCTGTGGGATGTTCTGGTTACGCTGGTCAATCATTAATTTCCTTTGATCCCTAGAAAGTAATTTTTGTTGCACTCAGCTGTAACTGATTGTGAACAGCTTTTTTATTCAGGCTTCTAATGTACTTTTCCCCAGTTGCTTTATCACACAGCACAGGACCATTCCTTTTCTGTGACTATATACTAATAGTCATTTAATATTATATGTTAATATGATTTGCATTTATAGTGTTATTTTGAAAGAAATTCTAGAAGTACAGCAATAGCAAATATTTGAAATGATCGATGGAAATTGGGGAAATTACAGATGTGCAAAATATTTCTTTTTAATCTGTAATAACTAAGACTAATCCTAATATTTTACCCTTTAAGCAAAAATATAGTTATTAAAAGCAGGCTTTTTTACTTCAGTCAGGATATTGTAAGCATGCATTTTGTATAAGTTTGTATTACCACACTATTATTACCATATTAATTATCGCCATTTTATTGATTTGATTCTCAATCTGGGAAATAGCTTTTCTTTAAAGTAGTCCTCAATCTTGCTGACACTAGACTTCCAGAGGGGGAAAAATTAAGTGCTTTATAGCTTTTTTTTTTCTTTTTTTAAAAATTCTGTTATGGTGGAAACCAAACTATATTTGAAAATGGTGTAAAAATTTAGTTAAATCTGTAAAAGCAAACATTTTGAGTATTAAATTTAAATATAAAATCAGACAATCACAGAATCATTGACACTGGAAGGGCTGAATCTGCAGATTGCCTAGCCCAACCTCCCTGCTCAAAGTAGGGTCAGCTAAAGCAGGATGCTCAGGGCTCTGTGCAGTTGCGTTTTGAATACCTACAAAGCTGGACACTCTTAAATATTTAATTACTAGATATATTTAAGATTTAAAAAGCTAACCAAAATAAGACTTTTATTTGACATGTAACTTCTATCTTACTAGTCTTTTCTATTTTTCAAAAAATTGCAGAACATTATGACTAAATCATTATTATTTGATCATCAAAATCAACTCAATTTATTACATTTCAAAACAGTAATCTAAAATTTTGCAGATATTTAGCAGAAAAATATTTCCCAAATATTCAATGAGAGTATAAATTGATACACATTTTATATGAATGATTATACCAAAATTTTATGAGATATTACAAAAAAATATATCAGAAAGCATTTGTTATTAACTTTTCATGAGCTTAGATATACTTTAATTTTAGCTTCTTTTTTCAAGTAAATCTTAAATTAATAAAGCTTTAGCATAACAATATCTACATAGACAACAGAAGGAAAGAGGAGAAGCCATCCTAAGTAAATTACTCCTTTACAGTGCTTGCTACCATCAGGCACTGGTGATCAGTTGGAATAATAAGCTGCTCTTCTCTCAGTAGTCACATTCAAGGATGACTTATGCCCTATGACAATTTTGGAAAGACATGTAATCTTGGAATCAGCATCATCTTACTCTCCTTCCATGGAGAAGGAATATCTTCTAAATTTCCAGGTTCTGACACGGTAAATACAGTTTCATGAGTCTGCAGATGAAACCTTTCAGTGACTACCTTCAATATCTCATAACCACTCCCATCTTGTTCTATTATAATAGATTGGTTCCTGAAAGTTATTACTAGTTAACTTTCCACTTTTTATTTCAGCCTAACTGCTTCACTTTGACTTTCAGACTTAAAAATAATGCATAAAAGGATGCACCTATCAGTCAATCTTTTATCTTCTTATGAAAAAGAATAAATGCATGAAAGTTACAATGATGGAAGCATTTTTTACTTCTGTTTTTAAAGATTATAAAACTTTTCTATAAAGCAATAACATTGTGTTGTACACAAGAAAGCAATGGCTTTGCTTCTGATTCTCTACCACTTATATCCCTTACTTGTCTCTCAGACTATTTCATATCTAAACTAATATTCAAATCATATGGAACTTGAGAACTGATTACTTCAAGTAACTGCCCCACTACGAAAATGAATGCATTTTACTATTTTTCAGGTCCAAATAAGAACTGGCAGGGCACTCAGTAAGTATGATCTTTCTAGGCAGTTAATGGGAAGGAATGAGGAAAAACTGAAGACATTTTTAGTTTTCAAATTACTTACATACCTTGTGAAGTGTTTAACTCCCTGATGGTGTCAAGATTTTAATGGACCACCACATGTCCAAAATGTAAAAAAACCCTACAAATACCATGTTCACCAAAGTAGCCCACATTTTTTTTGTTTGGGAAATCTTGTATTTAATAGAAATATCCATATAAGCAAATAGATGTTATGACATAATTGTCTTGACTTAGCAAAACAGGTAGTGGTAAAAGTTATCATTGGTATACACAAATGTTGAACGCACTGGTGAATTTCTTGGATGTTTTATTATAGCAAGTTAGACTTAATATATGCATGAATGCATTGTATTGCCTTATTTAAACATCACCTTAATTAAAAATACGGTATATTTTAAAGAAATAAATGTCCCTTTTTATTGTGATACACATAAAATTGTCACTGATTTATTAGTAATTTGACATAACAAAATGAACACAGGAAGCTTCTTAAGGACAGCATGAAAATATACATGCTATTTGGTACTGAGATAATTCATTTATGCAATATTCATAATTTCTCTATTTGCACATAGTATAGCTCTGCAGTTCAGGCATTCGTTACATGAAGTTACACGAAGATTCTTGAAAATGTTTTGGTGTAAATTCTGTTTTTTTAAGAAAATGTTCTAGGATTATTTCTGAATGCATAGAAGAAAGTATGTCAACATTGTTTTCCTGGACTTCTTGTCCATCCTACTAGCTTCCTCTAACAGTTCACTCTCCGCACTTAGATGTGTAAACTGCTCAAAGTATGAGTTTATTTCTCCCTATTTTATTCTATTTGTCTTTTTTTTTTTCTTTCTCAGCTTAGTAAGTCAGCAGGAGGCTGCGGCATACATGATGTGTACCAGCTCCTGTCAATTACTTTTCCAACCATATTTGATCCCTTTAGAGAAGTTCCAGACTTCACCAGCCTGGAAGTTCTCTTCTGATGTAAGTTAAATCAATCATCACCCTTACCGTCACTCTGCTCCCCACATTCAACTGGCTGTGATAACAGTGACAGTCCTTTAATTGCTAATTCTCCCTGCTATTTTTCTTCTAATATTGTTCAAAGCCATGTTGGGAAAATTCATACAGTAAGGAAGATATGTTAACTACTCCAAAATCTTTTCCCTAGTGCTGACTGCATTTTCAGAGTTACTAAATGAGAACAAATAAGCTAAAACACCAGGAAGAGATAACATGCTCACCTCAGTATTTTCTGTATGCTACCGAATACTTTCCTGGTTTCTAGTCTTGTAGACATTTGTAGGGCATTTCAACACCTGATTTAAGAAAATCATGTGAACATAACAGATGTATTGTGCTAAATGAACATCCCTTGGTATTGACAGACTCTTCACTGGATTATATTTTTTTCCCCAAAAATCTGGGGTATATTATATTTGGAATAATTTTTCTTTATTTGTGGGGATGGAAGAATAGAGATTTACTTTTCCTGAGAGAATAAGGACTTTTCTTTAGAGTCTTTCTCTAGAACAGCTGAAGGAGTGACAGAGATTGTAAAATCAGTTTTCTCCTGCATATGAAACACCAAAAGATGAAATGTTTGAAGACAGCATTTTTGTTAGTGATGAATGAGTAACTTCCAATGAATAATTTATTGAGCAAATTGAGCCCATTTTTCTACTTTCATAATATAAACAAGCAGATCACGATTTTCTCTCATTTACTTATTAGCTGAAACCATTTGCCAAATTTTTGTATGTGATACTTGTAACTGAATATTGATTGTGAAGGGATCTCTTCAAGCCCTACACATAGGAGATGCTTTTTTTGTGAGATAGCTCACAGGGTAAAGCTTCTTCACTGAATGGATGAGTGCCTAAGCATTTCTAGCAAAAATATGTATGTGGATTTCAATTTTGTTTTGTACATATTTTTACGGAAATAACATTGTAGTTCACCTTCTGTGAACTTTATGTTTTGGAAAAATCAATGGTTCACTGTATACTGAGGATAAGAGCAAAACACCAGTAAGAGCATCAAATGAAACTCCAACAGCTGAATTGTATTTCCTTTCTTTAAAGTTACGTTGACTTTTTAAAACCAACACAGATGAAAACAAAATAAAAAGCGGGCAAACCACACCCAGTCTCATGTTCCTCTAAGTTGCACTTCATAAATGGTATCTGCATTATACAAAGTCCTGACACGGCTTGCAGCAGGTTTGATTTCAAGGTTTTTTTATTAATTTACAGATCTTTCTGATGAAGCCAATTATTTATATGCAATAGTTCTTTGTAGGGATAGAGCTTAATTATATTAATCATGAAAACAAATCAACACTGATCAATATAAGCATGGAATGAATTTAGAACTGACATATGTCAAATCAGAGTTGTCATCACCAAGAGCAACATCTTTAGCACAGTTTTGTGGGATTAAATCATAATTAAACCACCAGATCTAGGCTATGCTATATGCCTTTTTCATCAATAATTTGTTATGAAATATAATGATTGAAGCAGACTATAAAAGAAATGATGAATTACGAAATGAATGATGAAAAATAAACAGTTAGCAAAGAATGTAAAGAATGCATATTAAGTATAAGGGCCCATGCCCTGGAAAGCAGTGATTTTTTGATTCAGACTAAGGCAAACCATTGTACAAAGATCTGCAGCAAAAAGGTGTATTTTTAAAAAATATACAAAAAGGGGATATGCTTAATCAGTGCATAAGAAACTTGTGAAACTAACGCAGCAATACTGTATGCATATCTAATACTAGGATTTTAAATCTACATAACCTGAAAAAAAACCTCACAAAAGCAATTGAAGGATGGAAAAAATGCTTTAGAATGAGAGAAAGGGCTAACTTATACATCTTATTAAGAAACACAGAGGTGTTTTTCCTTCATAAACAAGCAAATACTGCCTATATGCCAAAGAGCATTTTAACCTAATTAAGGTAAAATTGTCTTCTTGGAAACATAAGCCCTGGTAATGCAGAGTCTTAATCACTTAGAGCACCCTGCACAGAAAGCACAGATACAGCTAGACATAATATCAGCGTGATCAGAACCAAAATAGTTCCTGCAAGAGACAGTGCCAGTGGTACACTTTGAAATGCTCTTGGGGGAACAATTTTTAGGTTGGGATCTGACCTCTGTCCTGTTCTGACTTTATTGGAAGAGGAGGAAGGGGTGCAGAGGTGATGTATTCTGGTGACACCAGCTTGGAGTCTTCATGTCAGAAGGCAGCCCACACGATTCCCCCAGGAATTGCTGCTGTGTTGCTATACAGTGCTGGCCACTAATTCCAGTTCTTTGAATGAAAGAATATCAAAATTCAAAGAATATCAGAATTCAAAGATATTGAATGAAATTCAAAGATACCAGTTGGCTTAAGAAGCAACAAAACTGTGATTAGCTGGCTCTGTGCCTATAGTAACACAGCTTTCCAGGCTTGAGCAGAAATAATTCTAACCAAGATATCTAGCCACAGACAGCTGAAAGCTGAATGTAAGGCATGAACTTCAAAGTAAGAATATTTGACCATTGGATCAAATTACTGAAAAATTGGATTCTCTGCCTCTTCATGGACTTGAAGCAAGACTGGATACCCCTTTGGAAAATATATTTGGCCAAACATGTTAGGCTTCAGTGAAAAATAAGCTATTATGCTCAATTCAGTGTTTGGCATGAAACTGAAATCTATATACTATATCCAGGCAGTTATACTACCTGGCCATTTAACACTAGAGATTAAATACAAGTAATCTATTAACTTAATTTCATTGCCACCAACCCCATTCATTCTTATGTCATAGGCTATGGTCACAGCCATGGTACTTCCCCAGTGAGACTAGAGCTGTGCCTGGGCGTGAATTTGACCTCTGACTGCAAACTAATCCCATGGAAAATAACCAAGTCATCAGTGGAGCTAAGACTGACTTCCTTACTGTACTTTCCAACCTTCTGTATTCACTTAGATTCCACAGAAAGGGCAGTACAAACAGAGCACAGTAGGGTTTTTTGGTCTGAATTTCTTTCTACACAATACTTTTTCTAGTGCTTGGTCAGGTCTGACTGCAATGTATATAGATCTGCTTATATATGTATATAAGTAGACTGCAGACTGGTTTGGACAGGCAAATAAAATGCTGATTCCATTGGATGATGTTGTTGTTGGATCATTTCTGCCAAAATTCTGATTTCTGGTTTTGCAATGTCTTCATCTGTTAAGCCATCTTTAACAGAGCATTAAAACAGGGTTCTAAAAGTAATGAGATGCCATAATGTTACATAAATCACCTGCATCATCACCTTTTCTGCATATGTATAGTCTTCTAGTGTGATAATTTTGCATCTAAGGACTTAAGAACTGTCCACCTTAAAATTGTGTAAGATTTTGGGATCAGTTATAAGAAAGGGCAAAAAGGAAAAGCATCAATATTCACCAATAAAATACTTCTGAAAGCAAATAATTGTGCTTCTATCATTAGCAAAAATAATTAATGAGCAACAATGACTTTGAGAATTAAATGTTGAGAAGAACATAGAGAAGGCATCTGCCAATAGTAGTAAGGCAATCTGAAAAAAACATCGACAATTTGCTGGCTGTGGTAATCTGACACTGCAAGAAAAAAAATAATCAATATTTAATGTAATAAATTAATCAATTATTAATCAATAATTATGGATGCTGTCCATAATTTCACTAATAAAATAACTTTCTGCATTCAAAAATGTAATTTGAAAGACTACCATGTAATGGAAATAGATACCTTATCTTTCCATTTGCCAATCCAGCTTGTTATCACAATGCCAAAGGATAGGTTTGCCTGGATCCCAGACAGCGTATAAATATTGCTGAGATTCGTCTTTCACTCTTGTCACTACTCTACTCTGCTCTTGGACAAGGCAATAATGTTACTAAAGGTGTCATAAGAAGATCAGAAGTGATAATAAGACGTAGAAAACACAAATGCAATGCTACTGAGAGCAACTGTTACCATCCAGTTGTGGGTGAAACACACGGTCATAAAACAGGTGATACTGGAGGAGTAAAACACTGGAATACAGCATGAAAGCAAAATACAGATACACAGATAGTGTTAAAACAGTGTTTTGGCTTATTTGACCAAGCAAAAAAAAATCAATGAGAAATGAAAAAAAATGAAGAACAACATCTTAGGGGAGCTACTCCAGCTTTGTGACACTGGCTTTAAATTAGCTCTCATGACAACAAAGAAAGCTTTAAAAACAGTCTCCCTGAAAGCCAGATTCTAAGGGCAGAATGGAAAGTTCAGCACGATCATATAAGAAAGAAACTTTAGAAGAGCAATATATGAGTTTATAGTTGACAGGCTAAAATAAAGAGTCCAGGAAATCTTCATAGACAGCAAAGTGAAGTGGCTTGAAGCACAAGTATTCCCAGTTTTACTTTTCTGAAGAGCAGACGTATATTCAGGAAGACTGACAAATGAGGGTAACTTTTTTTTTTAACCTATAAAATGAAATTACAAATTTAGCCCTATAAAACTGGGAAGACCACAGCAGAAACAAGGTTTTCAAAAAACAAAGCAAGAAAGAAGGAAAGAAGAAAGATGTGGAAGAGTTCTAAATTTGTTACAGGTTTTGGAGCCACACAACCAGAGCAGCATGAACAACTGGAAACAAGTCATACAGAATGGCTGGCAAGAGTTGAGTACAAACCACACGTACAGGCTTGGGCTCCTGGTGCACAAGCACCACCAATACAAGTCCTATCTGCTACCAAGCCAATTAGATTGTATGACCATTTGCAATACTTCCAGGTACGTTAAGCAATAAGATACATGTCTTGTCTTAAACACTCGTTGTTTATCAGGCAGGAAGTAGGTGATGAAGTAGGTGATACAGCAGATGATAAAGAATCAGCTGTCTGACAAAGTGAGGCCAGCTAACAACAAAAAAAGTTACATTAAACCTGGTGTAGCTACCTGGAAAGTCTTAACATGTGAGCGAAGGTTCTCGAGGGAGTTCACTACAGATGAACTAAAAACCACTTCCTAGAAAAAAACCACTGTACAATTGTTATAGTTCAAAAATCAGTTATTATTTCCCTGTTCATTTTTCTTGTAAGATTTTTCTTTCCTCCATTAAAAACTTGTTTGTAAGTGTTTGCAAGAAGGTATAATCAGCTCTTCACTTAGTGGATTCCTGACGTGTGTTCGAGTTGTTGCTTTGGCAGCAATTCTATTAAAACTGAATTCAGATCTTATAGCTCACCTGTTGCTTCTGTGCATGACATATGCACGGCTACATACTATCCATGAGAACGTGTTGTTGCTGCTATTTTGTATGAGCAAGGATAACCTTGTAGGGCACCTGCAAAAGGACTTAGTTAAGATGGGGAGGAACACCTTCGATCCCATCCTCTTTCTGCCTACTGTTATTTTTCAATTGTCTTTCTTTTATTTGGTTTAGTTTTACTTAATGCTTCCCAGGTAGTGGAGTTCTTATTTCTACCCAGTGTGTAGTACAATCATTGACCAGTCAAGTGGAAGAGACTCTTTGTCAAGAAAGGTTTGTGAAAAAAGGGGAAAGAGTCTAGGGTTTATCTCCTTCAGTAAGAAAGGGTAGAATTTACTTTAAATGCTTCACACAATAGGATACAAAAGCCCCAAAAGGCAGGCATCTTAACCCCCTTTTCAAGAGAAGAGGACTGTACTACTCAAGGGAAAACTTACATAACTTTTCTAAACAGAAGAACAGAAAATACATATTTTTTCAAAGCAGTTAAAAAGAGACAGCTCAGATATCACAACAGTAGCTTCATTTACAACCTACTTGCTCACCTTTAATTTTGTGCTATTACAATTTCCTCATAGGAAACTACCAAAGTACACCAAAACCTAACATTAAGTGTCCAAGTTTTATACAGACTTCCATGAGAACTGACTTAAAATTAAATTTTCTTCTTGTGACACGTCAGTAAATGTTAAACATATATGTTATCTGAAAAAAACCCCAAACACTTAGAAATGAAAACAATAAAAAATTCCAACAGTACTCCTGGAGAACTTTGATTGCTATAAAGCAATCTTGGGATGAATTAAATTATTATTGTTCTACGTGATAGACAATTTAACATATGCATTGAAAGTGATAATATTCAGAAACGTGATTCCAGGAAATCGGCATTTAAGGGTGCCTGGTTTCTGAGTGATAAGAAGAAAATTTGTATTTGCTGAAAAAAGAAAGTTTTATACTTTGGTTTTAAATCTGTGTAAGACATAATGATATAAAACAAAATAGTAATAATGTTCAGGAATTTATGCAGTTCCTACTTTAAGCAACTCAAGAAATGTATAAAGATGAACATCATTATCTGGTATTATAGATGGAATAGTTGTGATAAAGTGCTGCAAAATTCATTATGCAAAGTCCATTGGCAGACCTGGAAACGGAACCAGGCTTTGGTGAATTGTTTAACTGCAATTATTATTACTATGAAGATGTTTGCAAAACCAGTGCAAATAAAGTCCAGCTCTCTATGCTTTTGATGTTGTGCGATTTATGTTAATATATCCGTTTTCTCTATTTTCTTCTGATTTCCTGCAGACTTGGTAGGACAAAAAGGTGAAGAGCTGAATAGACATACTCTATGGGTAGATACTGAATTAAAGATGACAGGTTTCTTGCATATGGAAGGAAGAGGAAGTTAACTTCTCCTCTATTGTCTCCCATTCCACCTATCTCTGTCCACCCATAGCAGAAAAATATTGTGATTTTATACAGCTGGGAATAAAAATACTATTATGGAAAGTTACTACAAGATTGTCTATCTTAGAAAGTGGGTAGTTAGAAAAAATGCCATTTATCTGTCCTATAACAGTAAAAAGTACTAGCCAAATTAAAACTAACAACTAAAAAATTGTGCTCACACATCTGCAGGCTGAATGTGGCTGGAAGTTACCATAGAACAGTAAAGCAAAACAACATTATAGTGCAAGAAAATGTCTTGGACAAGAATAATTACCCCATTATTTGATAAACTGTACAATAACTACTGATATTCTCATTAAGATTTATCTATGATGTAATACTAATGTTCCACCTCCTTAGTCCTGGGCATAAACTGAAAATAAGAAGAAACAAGAAACAAACATAGTAGATAGCTAGTTTGACTGCTGGTTCAGCTACAAAATAAATAATTACTTGCATGCTTTTGCTATATACTGTTAAGAATTACTTTATTTCTGCAGATAAACACGCGTATTTAGCAAGTAGAAAAGATGTACTCTAAGGTAGGTATTTTAGCTACTGCTGACTGAACAGAACAAAGAATTTGGAAAGCCAATTGTCTCCTGAAGGGGACAGTTCTAGAGATTTTGAAATGTCGATAACAGAAAATTTTGGAGAAGCCCAAAGAGGTTTTTAGAAATACTGTCCTGAAGGGGACAGTTCTAGAGATTTTGAAATGTCGATAACAGAAAATTTTGGAGAAGCATAAAGAAGTTTTTAGAAATACTGTTGAAAACAAGAACATGTTTTAGAAGTAAATGCTGAACCCTCAGAAGGATTTTTTGTGTAAGAAATTATGGACCTTGACAAACATTTAACCAAAAATGTAATACTAGATATGGTTACTTGATTTTCATGTTCATAAAGTTTATTTTTGTAACCAGAAGTTAAATAATCTTTCATTAATGATCTTGAGTATCAATACAGTTTTTGAAACTCATAATTTTTTTCCTTCTAATAACACTTTCTATAAAGAAGCATCCTTTCTAATGATGGTGCTTCAGGTCATATCCTTATTTTTTCCTCTTCCTGAGCTTCAGTTTCTGTTTTGTTCCCCCAGCGCAAAATTTATGGTCATACGATAAACTGCAAGCAAGAGACAGCAAAAGCAGGAAATCTATCATAGGATAGCAGTAATGGCACTGTCTATTAAGGTATTACAAATTTCCCAAATTAACTATTCACACATTATACTAGATTTTAATTATTCAAATACATGACAAATTGCAGAAAGCGCTATATTCATAAGATACTAAATGAAATAGAGGGACTGCAATTTTATCAGTATTGTTTTTATTAGTATATGCACACCAATAATAATTAAAAATTGAGTAAGGCAAAACTTTCTTGATACTGGTGAAACTAAAATGCAAGATCAAATTTACCTGAGAAATAAGAGTGCAGCCACTACTCACAATCTGAATTGGAATGATTATTGGAAGCCTGACATAAGTTTTGTTCAGTAGGTTGCTTTACTTAAAGGATGTTATAAAGATCCTTATTTGCTTTTTAAAGTAATCATCATGGATCATTATCAACCTTTAAGATAAGTAGAACATTATCAGCAGTTTGCCATACTATGGAGACTGAGACCCTTCTCATTCACTTGGTTGAAACAACTAAATATCATTTTTGAGGGAATATACCCATTCCTTGTACAACATTCTGTCATAAATCGCAGAATGTAAATCTGATTAAAAGTGCTGAATGAAAACTCCATTGCTAAAAATAGCCATAGAAACTTCATTAATTAAAAACCCAGAAACTAAATTAGAAATATATGCTCTATCTCATCATGTCCTTTACTTTTTTTATCTTTTTTTTTTTTAATCCCTCAGTTTTATTTAAGTAAGCAGTACAGAACAGAATTTTTGAGGATTTGGATGGTTCAGCAAAAACTACATTCAGGTCAGGAAAGCAATGAGGAAAATGGCTACTAGTAGAATACATACTTCAGGTGTGTATTCTGGATCCTTTTTAGCTTGGGAATCAGAAGCAGTTAAAGTCCATAGGCCTGCCTTTGGAACTTGGTATGGAATCAGAGAAAGTTCTCCTTTTATCTTGAAATACATATTCCCTCAGAGAAACGCAAAGGATGGAGGACAAAGGGAAGAGCAGCTTGGTACATCTGAGAACAGTCTTTTCTCCTTTTCCTTTCCCTCCAGAAAACAGAGGGTTGGCCATCACTAGGCTAGTCTCAAAAAACTTGGTCACAACTAACAACATGTGAGAAGTTATTTGCTGAAGAATACCTTTAATGTAAATCTCCCATGGAAACTATTGCATAGTTTGTTTAAAAATGTATTCTTTTTTAGTAAAAATGTGTAAAGATATAGATGTTTATACTTGCTTCGAGTTTCATGGGCAATTCACCTTATGATCCTAGAAAATATATATATGTGTGTGCGTGTGTGTGTATACATTTGAAATTTATTTGGTTTCACCCTGCTCCAGTACAGACACAATACTATAATAAACCCAAAGTCTAGCAAAAAGATGGGGCAAATCAGGTCCATCAGAAATTTTTCTTGCCTCAGACTACAAAGTGTGAGGCAAGATTAAAATAAAAAACTGGGAATAAAATGAGTTTTATAGATTATGTTTGCAAAAGGCAGCTTAAGTTTTAATTTTTTTTGACATTTTGTCTGGCCTGTTTGAATAGGGTACCCAATAGGGTACCAGACTAAAATAACTTTTCTGCATAGAGATAATCTTAGAGGATACATTTTTGTACATTGTTATTTCTAGGCTGTTACTGTCAGAATAAGGTTGCTATTACAACACAAGCATTAGTGCAGCCAAAAATTAAATTACAATTACAAATATGGGTAATAAAAAAGCAACAAAAAAAGAAAAAGAATGGTATCGATGGGAATGAACACTTGACTCAAAACCAGTCTTGAAGACAAAAGGCAAAGATATAAGAGAAGCATACAGAGTTCAAGAGCAGCAGGCACTTTCCTGATTATATCAAGGCTACAAAAATCACTTAATCAAAATTCTTTTTATGCACTGCTCAGTATTGCAAGAAGTAATGAAAAGATAAAGAGGATCATGATATTAGGAAATTTGGAATTTTGATCTGTGAAGGTCAAACCTTTAAAAATTATTATTGAAGAGACAGTCTTAAATTTTGCTGTTAACATCTACTTTAATAGATAGGAATAAAACTATTGCAAATAATTTTCAGTGTTTACTTACTGTAGACTGCTAGCTAATTTTGCTTTCAAGCAGTTTTCAAGAAACTTTTCTTTTACACAGTTATAATTCCATCAAATGAACAGTCTACTTCATAACAAAAATCTTGATTATAGAAATTAATATACCATTCAAAACTATTGCAGAAAGATTTTTTCCATATTTTACATTTGGCACTATTTTTTATGGTATTGTAAATTTTAAATACTCTACCTTCCTTTAAAGTTAATTGACTCTGAGTTCTAAAGTCTCTAAGAAAATATCAAACATAAAAGGGGCCAACATCCATTGTTTTTCAGCTCTGTTGCACAGAGCTGAAACACATTACCTTATGAAAAATGCACACTTTATTGCACACTATTCCTCATTGTGTCACTGCTCTTAAACCAGAGGTTTTCAACCATTTTTCTAGGTCAGATCAACTGTGCGTATGTTCAAAGGTTGCAGCCCCTCTCTGTCAAATGGTGTCACTGGATGCAGGACTGTTAAATGACTGACATCATGGTGTCCTCATTAATAAAGAGATCTGAGAATTACATTTACACCCAGGTCAGGACATCAGACGTGACTGTGAATGGGAAAATTCTTACGATATAAAGTTAATATGGAATAGCGTGACAGCTATCTGGAATATTGCTCTGTGGCAAGAGAAGGTTAATCATATCTTCCCCATTCCTGCTACCACTTCTTTTTATCCACCTGTTTGTCATTGACACTGAAATGTTTCTAAAGTAAGAGGATTTAAATTTGTATTTGTCTCAACATATCTTGAATTATTTTTTTCATTAGCACACCATTTGGCCAAACTTAAAATACTTCAGAGAAATATTTAGCTGAACTTTCATACAAAGATCCCATAGTGGAGATTCTAAACTTTATTAGTCCTCAAAACCAAAAGGTTTTCCTTATTACCTAGATAAAATCGTATTTCAATTCTAGACCATTATTTCTCATCTCACCCCCAATATAAACAAAAAATTATTACCTTCCTTACAGGAACTCTTTATGTGTCTGACCACTACTTTTTCTGCCACCCTCTAATCTTCTCTTATCTAAAGTAAGATTTTCTGTCACGTCTTTTCTCCTAAGACATACTTTCTGACCTCTAATCTTTCATTGTGAACACAGGAAGTGCTACATAAATGCTAAGTACTCCTACTCCTCAGAAAAAACAAAGTTTTTGTTACTTATATTGAATATTTAGTAACTGGCGGATGGCTTTATGTCAAGGGAATGTCATGCTATTTGGTGAAATTCTGGCTTTACTGAAATAAGCCAAAACATTGCCATCATTTCCACCACCGACATCATACACCATATGCAATCAAACACCCATTTTGTCCCTTGAATACAGAAGGTCCTTTTCTTACCTCATTTTCCTTTTATTGTTTTAGATAGATTTACTTACTAAAAATATGTCACAATATTCAGTTGTGGTAGTTGACAAAATCATGTGATGATTCTTTAAAAAAAGAAAAAATAAAAAGCATAATATGATCCCACAGCTTCTTAATTATGTGCTATTATTTTTTAGAAGAAGAAGGAAAGACAGAAGAAGGAAATTGTTTTGAAATGATACTTTGTTAAATATATATACATATTTATTGTCAGTTTGAAAGTAGAACCTGTGCTGACTGGCTTCAATTAAGTCTCTACAGGAACTAGAGACAAAATAATATAGAAAATACTACTTTCTTTATCTTCAAGATCATAGAAATTCTATATGCAGGCAAAATGTCTGATGCTCTCATGCAGAGCATCTTGCAGAACCAGGGACTAAATTAATGACTGAGAGTCAGAGTTCAAAACAATGAACAATTGTTTTTACTGTACTTGCAGTGTTATAAGTGGGAGGAGAAAAACACTTAAAAAATGAAAATGACTTTTTAAACAATGTAGTGTTCTGAAATACAACAGATCAGAGTAACAAGTTAACTCTGGAAAGAACTGCAGGAAGATAGGAGCCCACTGAGCTTTCCATGTTACTATCAAAAAGAAAACCTCAGAATCCTGTTGAGGGGAAGGCGAATGTAGAGGGAATGTTTCCTGTGAACGTGGATTCACAAGGAGGTCTAGACTTCACACAAGCTTTGATAAAATACTCTTTATACACCACTCTGCAAATAAAACCAGCTACTAACATACTTCAGAATCAAGTTGCTGTTCTTAGCAGTTTAAAACTTTTTTACTATTTATTTCATGGTTTTTTACCAGATATACTGTGGTTCCTATTATACAGCATATGAAGAATAAATCCTAACCTAACATTATTATTAACACTGGTGAATATTACGTAGAGATATGCCTGAGCTGTAAATTTCAAGGGCAAATATGAATTTCCTTATTCCGTGATCTCTTGTTTAGAACTAATTGAAGCACCAGGTGATTGCATTAAGGTTACAGATACGAGCACAACTCCTTTTCTGCCACTTACTGTGGCCTAACATTACTATTTCTTTTGAATTTCACTGCCATGATCTCTGTTCTATTACTCCACTAGATTCCAACTATTTGCTTTTCATATCCCCCATACAGTTTCTTATCTCCCATATATATTATCTTCTAGACCTTGGGAAGCTTTTCTCCTAAGTTCTTCTCAAGTTTTTCTTAAGTACATCTGCATGGAAGGAAGCATGAAATCTCAAATGCTCAGTTTACCAGCAACTGTTTTTCTGTTCTCTTATTCTTGATAAAATTATTTTAAAATTGTCCACCAAACAAGCCATACATTCACTCATGCTCTAATTATTCTAAAACTAACAGGTATTTGCCTGTCCTAAGGTCTGTATGGCCAAGTAGTGATGCAGGTAGCTACAAATAGCCACAGAATATACTTATTCTTCATGAGTATTGGTAGAAAAGTAGTAACAAAGAAACACTTACATTTTAAAGATACAGTATGCTCTACTCTTTTTCCCTGAAATTAAATAGTTATATATATTCATACTGAAAAAGTGGTGCAAAAAGAATAGGTAAATATTTCTGTGGACAGAAGAATGTGTTTTTCTTCCTACTCTATATTAGATACCATACCATTCCTCCCAAATCTCCTTACTCAGACAGTTGGTTGTTCTGCAGTCCATTTGTATAATGACAGTGTTTATACCACAGTAGCTAAAATTATGTCAGCGTTCCTTTTATAAACCATTGTCTTCAAGGTATTATAACATTTCCCTAAATAAAAACAAAACAAAACCCCAAAACCAATGAAACAAGCAAAATTCCAAGTTGAAGCTACCTACACAGAGTCTAAGAATTTAGTCTGGAAGTGTTAATTTAATCTTAGAACATTTGAAAAGAAAACATTTTTTCATTTTTAAAGCGATTTATCCTGGCAACATTTCTTAATGGTCTTCCATTTATAATGTCTTCACATTTTTGTTTTGATAAACCATACACTTCAACTGTGCCTCAATTTCATTTTTTTCTAAAAAAGGGTTTCTACTAACAGTCTTCTGTTGACAATTTTCCCATTTGGAAAATTCAGTAAAATTTCAAAGGAAATTCAGTGAGGTAGAAGTTCAGTGAGAGACTGAATTTTCACAGGTTTCTACCTAGGCTCCCTAGAGCTAATTATGCGATGTTGTTCCCATACAGTACAAAAATAGAATGTTTTCCTATATTTGTACTGTTATCACCTGAGAACATCCCTTTTGTGAGTAGGATAAAGGTTTATCACAGTCTTCCCCAGCAGTATTTTCCCAATAGCCTTGTTCCAAGACAGATAGCACAAATTACTCCCCCCCCAACATTATTTTCATTAATTGAAGAGCTGTTAAGATTTTTTAGTGCCATTCTTCCATTATTCACTATACTATACCAGCAAAGGTTTTCCTTCCGTATTTTTTTCTTCCTTGCTCTGTTTAAAAGCTCCAAACAACACAAGTAAATGTCACGAATCTTCTAAGCAAGAAGTCTTACAATCAGTCTGTAACAAGCAGAAAATGATATATCCTCTATGACAAGTTAATTTAATTCATATCAGAGGTACTGGATAGAAAATTAAGGCTAACTACAAAGGGTAATGCTACAAGTAAACACACCACTCTATTAATAATTCATGATATTCTACCAAAGCAGTTACCTGAAAATATTTACTTTTATAAGAGTCATGAAAGCTAGCACATTGAATGACCTTAAACAGATCTACTCGTATACCTGCTGAAAAAAGAATACACATTTCCTGCAAGTGAATAAATGCAGGAGACACACATAAATTCTGCTTTGCACTTTGCTAGTAGTAAGTTTATTCGTACAGATAATGATCCTAGCAATTTAGGACTATTTGCAACAGAGTTGGGAGGACATGGGCTGCTATGCACTTACTGCACTCATTGACTCTCATCAAAAAGAATATATGACATTTCGTGCTGGACAGCAAACAGCAAATCAATTGTCACTTGTACTTTGGCAGCTGTAACCAGATTATAAGATTAGAAGGCTAATATGCAGCTTGATTTATTGTCTGACAACCTTGTTTGTGAGTTTAATATCTTGGTCATTTCAAAATGCATTGGGCTGTAACAGGCTGTAACTTCATATACAAGCTGCTGGCATAGATACAATTTTTCCTTAGCAGAAACGATTTCAACCCATTAAGTAATTTTATTTTTAGGTCTATAGCTTCAAAACACTAATTTGCAAATGTAATTTGGCTGAATGCATGCTACAGTTGTAAACAGTCTTGTTCTGCCTTTGACTGATACTCATTCAGATAAGTATTTCAGATATTTTGGGGCTTTTAGCTTCTGCATAGCAGTTGTCGGCACTCTTCCAAATATAGTTCACAAACCATGTGGCACTTCTGAAACTTGTTCCTCACATCACAAAGTCTCAAAATGTACCTTGGACCCAACCACTGACACTGGAGTTCTAGTGCTCTCTACATGGAAAAGAGCATGCCGTAGTGGGCTGCTTCTACTTGGCTTTGAAGGGAAGGCTCAGCTGCTGTGCTTTGCAAGAACTTCTGGGATTGTTTCTGCTTTATTACAAACAGGGAGAGAAGGGGTGGAATCTTCCAAACTTATTTGACTCAGGCTGCCACAGTTATCATTCAAAGTCAATTGTTAACACTCCTCACAGTATAGTGCTCCTTTCTTTTTTTTCTTTTTTTTTTCTAATTTCTGTATGCTTTAGGGAAACTAATGAATAATATGTATTCATACATAAAATAGTTGTCATTAATGATAGCTTTTAGACTTTAAAAATGAAAGCTAGAAGTCTATAAAAGACAAGTAAATCAAAAGAGTAGTGAACAAGAAGATGATTGTCAGAAGATGATTATCAATACACATCTAATGAGTCTGAGTGTTCTCAGGAACCACCTATTTCATTTTAACACTCACTATGCCACAAAGGATGAACAATTAAGTATTTTATTCTACCCCATCTGTTTAACAGTATGAATATTAACAACATTCTATTACTACATATTTGAAAAATATTAATTATATTGAATTTACCACCAATCTCCAAACCACCTCTCACTGAAGTAAGCATTCCTTGATCCATTTTTGTTATGGACACAACTTCACAGTTGTGAAATCAAAAGAGAAAAATATCACAATAACAATGAGCAGTTATGCAAAGGTCCAGATGAAGTCAAGTGCACATGACCCATGTGGCGGAAGTTTATAAGGAGCTCACCATCGTCATATGCCAACTCATTGGCAGTAATGACTTGGAAAGATGGAGAGGAACAAATGGTGGATGAATTGTCTGGCCAACTCCGGCGATATGAAGAAAGTCTCTCTTCCTCCCTCGTCTCGGCTGTGGAGAAACTGTCCCGGAAGGTCCAGCAACTCGAAGAGGATAGGTCCTACTCTCCACCTTACGGACCAGTATCTTGGCCACTAGGAGTAAGCATCCCTTTCCTCAAGACAGAGGATATAGTGGATATACACCATGGGCCACCCTGTATTTTTACCTATGTTGCCACGGAGAGGACATGAGGAAGTGGGATGGAAAACCTACCGCAGCCCTAGGGGCA
>NW_008794543.1:7890059-7890647 GCF_000699145.1 Aptenodytes forsteri | reverse complement strand
AGAAGCTGGGAGGGGGCACAGCCAGGACAGCTGACCCAAACTCAGTACATAAACGGGGGGGAGTTAACTGGAGAAAGGGTGACTGCTGCTCGGAAACTGGCTGGGCATCAGCTAGCGGGTGGTGAGCAATTGCATTGTGCATCACTTGTTTTGTATATTCTTTTATCATTATTATTATTTTCCTTTCCTTTTCTGTCCTATTAAATGGTCTTTATCTCAAAATGCAAATTTGACTTTTTTTTTTCTGATTTTGTCCCCCATCCCACTGTGGGGGAGGGAGTGAGCGAATAGCTGTGTGGTGTTTAGCTGCCTGCCAGGTTAAACCACACCACCAGTTGAGCAGTAGCTGGCATAATGAGATTTCATGGAGGTAGATGTGGCGATGAAAAAAAGATTGGGCCAATGTGACACTCAGATGAACTAACACAAATTAGTTACTAGAATCTCAGGGAAATGTTTAATTATTTAATTTGTTTTGCTACAGTTAATAAAGCTGTGGCCAGTTTCTGCTGCACCTCAAGGGCCCTGGAACTTGAGGGCCAGGCAAATGAGGATGTAGATGAAGGTCCATCCAGGAGGTTGCCTAGG
>NW_008794543.1:7881913-7886949 GCF_000699145.1 Aptenodytes forsteri | reverse complement strand
GAGCTTTGGGACAAGAGGAAATGGCCTCAACAGGGGACAGGGGAGGTTTAGATTGGACGTGAGGAAAAATTTCTTTAAGTGGTGAAACATTGGAACAGGCTGCCCAGGGGAGTTTAGGCCCTTAATGATTCTATGATTCTATGATTAAAGTATGTGTTGTTTTTTCATTCATGGGTGACCTTCCTATAATCTTGGTTATATTATGGTAAGGATATATTTCCCTCATGTCTTACCACCCATTACTGCTTCATAATTAAATTCTTCTACTACAAGCTAAAAAAAATATAGTTGAGTGTCATTCTGAAATATATGCATTTAATTTGTTTATTTACCTTTTTTTTATGTACTATCAAATATGGTCCCTAACATTATTTTGTAGCAATAATCTTTCCCAAATGCACATATATCACAGATGGGGTTGGTTTGAACTATATCATCTGGATCCTGGTCTGTTTCCAAATTTTGCAACTGAAATGCTGAAATGACATTTAGTTTCAGACCATTATCGAAACATGTCAAGTCTACAAAGCTCCCATATGTTAGAAATAGTAAATAGAAGTTAATTCTCAACTGTGTCCGTTTCTGCTCCTCAAAATGTCCCCTCATGTGCCTTGAAGAAAAAAGAATCTGTCTTCACCTAACTCGATGTCTGAGTACTGAACAAAGGTTAAAGCTGAAGTTCCAGTTTAGGACTACCACTACTGTGGACCTAAAATGTCCACATATTAGGGTTCACCTTTTCTCCTGGTTATCAGGAGAGGAAGAGCTAGAGGATTGTACAGATTTATTTGGTCTGAGGGAAAAAGGATGACACACGAAAATAGTTGATATTCTTTTCTCCTGGGGAAAATGGAACTATAGAATAATCAGAGAAATAAACTGCCAGTGCTGTAATGAGATTGTTCAAACATCAAGCATATAAAGCAACTTTGCAGTTGAGACTGTACTGGTTACATGTACGTGACATAGAAAGAGATTAGACTTAGGAACTGTAACAGCAGAAATATGTAAGGGTAACCTTGATAAAGATGAAGAAGAATCCTAATCCGAAGTCCCAAGAAACCAGTGCAAATCTTTCAGTTTACTTCTATGGATTTTGGAACCTTCTTGCTTTTACTACATTCATCTATTCATATAGCCTTCCTGAGCTTCACTTTTTATTTTCACCTGATCTCACAGTAGTTTCTAAATCTTAACTAAAATTTCTGCAAGTTATATAAATTTATAGCATTTAAAAATACTGGCTAGAAGGTGACATACCACATTTTATGTTTCTATGCAATTACTGAAACGAAAAAGAATAGTAACTGGAGCCTGAAGGAAGTGGTAATACCATGAACTTGTAGTATCACTATGAATGTGATAAAAAAGTTTACAAATGTTAAAAGCAGCAGAATACCAAGTGCTTAATACCAAACCACATGCTTTAAAGTTTGCATTTCTTTTTTAGGATATACAAAGCCCTAAAAGATGCTTGTTTATGTACTGTACAAATATTGATATATGAACCTGTATGTACATGAAAGCATATTATGAATCTGTATATAAGCAAGTTGTTTAAAACTATGTGAACCAAGATTTTTTTTTTCTTGGAAGGAACATAGCTGGATTATCCACTCTTTTACATGTGCATGCTCTGCTTGTCAAATTTAAACTTGGCATAATATAAGACTTTCATTTTACAGTATCACTACTTTTAACCAGTATTGGCCCGAAGCCAGAAGATTTTACAGCAACAATACCAAACCTTACCAGATGCTTGCATGTGCCTGTAGAAGGCATACAGTTTGTATGATGAATAAAGGACGCTTTCACTTTTCTTGTCTATGCTACATTCAATATCAATCAGCAGCTTCTAGATTTCTAGTCAAGCTATCTCACAGCATATGCAATAAAGTACTTATTCATTTATGGAACCAAATAAATTGTACAACTGTGTCTGAAATTAGGGTCAGTGTTCAAGGGGCAGAAAAGAAGATATAGCAGTGTGTGTGGTTTTTCAGCATCAAAACAAGTTCTGAAAAACCATTGGGTTGTTGACAATTTGCTGCTTGTGCTTTCCAGGTTCTGTTCCAGAAGCTTATGTCCATATTCAGTAAGTTCAGTGAACTGTGCAGTGCAGTGACTCCCGTGGCAATTAACAGGGAGTTATCACGAAATGTAATGGATTCATGATTCCACCTCATACTTTTAAAGGAGTATAAGGCAGAAAGAATGCCATTTAAAAAATGTGTCACTAGCAGTACTAATAGGACTATATAATATTTTCCAGGTTCCACTACAGCCTCACAATGTTTAGCAGTGGAAGGTTCAGATTAGGTAAGCATCATTTCTTTGAGCACAACAGAGTGTTCTTCATCTGTGGAAGGAAGTAAGATATGGGATGAGGATCTCAAATGTGGAGCAGGAGAAAAGAGACACTGACAATTTAAGGCGAACATGCAGCCTTTTTGCCTTTTAAATAATACATGAGAAAATAATGCAATCTGTATTTGTGAAAAATGCTGCAAATACCTTTAAAAAGAGAGTAATGAAATATAGTAATTTGGTGGGTAGTTATGAATTTTGAATGCAGCTACAGATTTCCAATTTATCTAGAATAATTACTGCATGTCTAGAATAAACCCACATGTCAAGAATACACATATATATTTACGCAGAGAGACATAACTATTTTAAAATATGAATGAGACAGAATTATTGCAGCCCATGAAACACATTAAATTCAGTATCTTCTTATATAATGGCACTGCAAAGAAGACTAAAAAAAATTCATATTTAAGAAATATACATACATATATGTTAAGTTTTAGCTCTTAAACCTTTACCGACATTTAGTTAATGTCAGTCTGCTGATCATATTCTTTTAACTTTTCTAAAATGAAAATAAAGACAACACTGAAACCAGCTGTATTATCTACTTTCAGGGCTAACTCCTTCACAATTTCCAATTAAGTGAAATAAAGAAAACCTGTATTTCAGGTATTTTTAGCATTTTGCAAGTAATACATTCTAAATGATAAGCCTTGTATAGTATAAGTTGTATAAATCAATTTCTCATTCCATCTGTAAATGTAATTTTGAATTGCATATGTAACATCATGTTTCTGGACAAAAGTTAAAAAGTATTAACTTTAGGAATTATTCTCATGTCTGTTCCATTTATTCAGAGATTGGTCATCCCCATCTGTGGTGGTGGAGACAGTCCTATGCCATGCCTGTCCCCAGGAATGGGGAGTAGTATTCAGTGGCTCAGGAATTCAGGTACCTTTGCTAACCAGTTGTCTACTGTCCTACTCAGCACTGGTGAGACCACATCTGGAATACTGTGTCCAGTTCTAGACTCCTCAGTACAAGAGAGACATGGACATACTGGAGGGAGTCCACTGAAGGGACACAAAGATGATGAAGGGACCGGAGCATCTCTCCTATGAGGAAAGGCTGAGAGAGCTGGGACTGTTCAGCCTGGAGAAGAGAAGGCTCAGGGGGGATCTCACCAATGTGTAGAAATATCTGAAGGGAGGGACTAAAGAAGATGGAGCCAGTCTCTTTTCAGTGGTGTTCAGTGATCAGACTAAGACTAAAGAAGATGGAGCCAGTCTCTTTTCAGTGGTGTTCCGGACCAGAGGCAATGGGCACAAACTAAAACACAGGAGGTTTCGTCTGAACATCAGGAAACACTTTTTACTGTGAGGGTGACTGAGCACTGGCACAGGCTTCCCAGGGAGGCTGTGGAGTCTCCTTCCTTGGATATTCAACAGCTGTCTGGACATGGTCCTGGGCAAGTGGCTCTAGGTGACCCTACCTGAGCAGGGGATTTGGACCAAAAGACCTACAGAGGTCCTATCTAACCTCAACTATTCCGTGATTCTGTGATTCCATGATTCTGTCTCTAACCACAGTCTGGAAGCTGCAGTTTAGTGCAGGTATTAGTAGTCAGAGATGTGATTATCTCTTTTGACAAAATTAACCTTTTTTTTTCTGTTCAGTATTCTTTAATGTAATAGTAATGTACTGATTGTATGTACAGATGTACATGTAATAGTAATGTACTGATATGTACAGATAATATGCTGTAATACCAGTCTGTAAACACAGTACACTGGTATTCTTTTGATAAACAAATGGCAATGGCAAATTTAACTTTTCATAATTTCAGTTCATTGAATGACAATACATTTTTTTCATGTAAATTCCTAGTTATGGAAGTTTTCACATAAGAAAAGCGTTATTTTCTAGAAATAACTGATATTTTTTAAATAACCCACAGTCAATATGACTTCAATTTCAGTTGACCAGCTTCAGAAAAATAATACACGGGACAGTTTTCTGTTGTTCCTAGAAACTGTTAGTGATCAGTCTCAACTGTGCTTTTGACATTTTTACCCTCTGCTTACTAACATACACTCCAAGGCTGCAATAACTAGATTAAAGTAATAACCCACCAAGTGTTGCTTCAGGCTACAGTTTTAGCTGACACAAATCATCTTTCAGTGGACCCAGTTTATGATTTCTAACATAAAATGACTTAGCTGCAGAGCCAGGACTTTCATATTACAAACTATCATTAATTTGCAGTACTTGTCTATAAGTTTTTAAGCATTTATGATAAGATTGAGCTTATCTAGTTAAAATGTTTTAGTTAAAATTGTGAAATCACATCAGAATTACTGCAACTCTAAGAATAATAGTTCAGTAAAACTTATTTGTTACTTTGTGCTTGGTCCACTGGATTTAGAGAGTAGTTTTAATTACATTATTGGTTTCAAAAAATATATTTCTCCTTAATACAATCAAATTTAAAAAGTCAGAAATATACAGGACTTTTCAGATTGAGTGGTGAAATGGATAACTGTTGGCGGTACTAAAAAATGCAACATAACAAGTTCTTTTCTCTATAAACTTAGCAGAAAATAAGCCTAATAGGTTACAGTGATCATTACATATGTCTTGTTGACTATAAGAGTTGAGAAAATTATTTCCTTATTAAAATTACTGTTAATTTTAAAATAGCTTTAAAATTAAAAAAAAATTAC
>NW_008794543.1:7873149-7881767 GCF_000699145.1 Aptenodytes forsteri | reverse complement strand
TCTGTACCAGGAAAAATAATCTCATATCAGGAAGTCCTAAATTTTATCCCACAATGTTATGTTTAATATCTTATATATCATCATATGTCCTTTAAAGCTAAAAGACAATTCAGGACAGTACTAGTACCAACTCATAATGTCATAATTTTATTAAATTTTTAATAATTTAAAGTATTTTAAAGAGCAAGCTAGGTAACATTTCTGAAAGTATACTGGAGTACAGTAGACTTGATTTGTCCAGCCTTTCAGTAAAATATATTGAATTACTTTTTTCATGACAGATTATTGACCAAGTAAACTCCAGCAGCTTCAAGGGAACCATTACGGACACATCATGTTCATTCCGTAATGACCCGAGTTTCTTTCACAATTATTCTCAGACAACCTGACAGAGTTACCATGAAAGGTGCAAGATAATCATTCAGGTTGTCAATGTTTTTAGGCAGACTTCCAGTGTCCATGCCATTCAAGCCCTCACAGTCAATCATGGAAATTAGCTGGAGACAGTTCGTGAAAGGAGTGCTGACCATTGGTCTCCTTATCTGGATGACCAGGGAACAAGAATTGTGGTGTGCACCTTTGAAGATACAGATTAAGTATTTTGGACATTGTGCATCAGATGATTTTGAATTACTTCTCTGATCTTTTTATTCTGATCTGTAAAATAATCAGAACCCTTTTTGTGAATTAAAAAAAAGCCCATGTATTTTGCATCTAGATTGACATATAAATAAATACCTCACAGGCATAAGGTTTGAGGAATCTTGCTCTTAAGAGTTGTTGTCCAAGTATTGGAGTTTAAAACAAACACAAAACCAACCAACCAACCAAACAAACAAACAAACTTTCTCAGGGCAACTTAAAATATTCCCAAATCCTACATACGAAGTTCTGAAATCACACATAGATGCAAACAATACTGCTTCTTCCTATACTTATTACTCTAAATAGTAAGTTCTGCCTAGGAAATAGAGATCCATAACTTACTGGCATAAAACCAAAGAATGGAATATGAACTGGGGATTCAAAAACAGCATGAATAAACTAGCTTTTTAGGCCATTTCCAAGTTCACAATTTTTGGTTACTGTTGTGGATTCTGCATTAGCAGAAAAGAGAATTCTTGCAACAGCTGTTATCCTTCCCATCATATTAAGTGCAAATATCAAAGTTAAATTGAGGGGTAATACCCTTATCAATGTTACTTGCTGCTACTGTAAAAGATTATGGCAAAATTTCTAAAACCTCTAAATATCTTTTTGCTTGAAGACATCACAATTCAAATGTAAAGGAGAAACCTATTTCCTTGAGATGTTTCTGGTTTAGTTTACCTTGAATACTGATCAAAAAGTTCTACTGTGAAAACTGATAGCACTTATTATGTACCAATCAACGATCTGACTACCTAATTTCTGAGGATTAGAGCATGATTAAATTGTTACTTTGGAAACAGAGGAAATATATGGATATATTTTCCTTCCATTCCTAGCTAATATTCTCTCACACCAGTGAATATATAGGCTTCTGTTGGGGGAAGGGGGAGGAGTAGATTCTGTACCAGGAAAAATAATCTCATATCAGGAAGTCCTAAATTTTATCCCACAATGTTATGTTTAATATCTTATATATCATCATATGTCCTTTAAAGCTAAAAGACAATTCAGGACAGTACTAGTACCAACTCATAATGTCATAATTTTATTAAATTTTTAATAATTTAAAGTATTTTAAAGAGCAAGCTAGGTAACATTTCTGAAAGTATACTGGAGTACAGTAGACTTGATTTGTCCAGCCTTTCAGTAAAATATATTGAATTACTTTTTTCATGACAGATTATTGACCAAGTAAACTCCAGCAGCTTCAAGGGAACCATTACGGACACATCATGTTCATTCCGTAATGACCCGAGTTTCTTTCACAATTATTCTCAGACAACCTGACAGAGTTACCATGAAAGGTGCAAGATAATCATTCAGGTTGTCAATGTTTTTAGGCAGACTTCCAGTGTCCATGCCATTCAAGCCCTCACAGTCAATCATGGAAATTAGCTGGAGACAGTTCGTGAAAGGAGTGCTGACCATTGGTCTCCTTATCTGGATGACCAGGGAACAAGAATTGTGGTGTGCACCTTTGAAGATACAGATTAAGTATTTTGGACATTGTGCATCAGATGATTTTTAATTACTTCTCTGATCTTTTTATTCTGATCTGTAAAATAATCAGAACCCTTTTTGTGAATTAAAAAAAAGCCCATGTATTTTGCATCTAGATTGACATATAAATAAATACCTCACAGGCATAAGGTTTGAGGAATCTTGCTCTTAAGAGTTGTTGTCCAAGTATTGGAGTTTAAAACAAACACAAAACCAACCAACCAACCAACCAAACAAACAAACTTTCTCAGGGCAACTTAAAATATTCCCAAATCCTACATACGAAGTTCTGAAATCACACATAGATGCAAACAATACTGCTTCTTCTTCTTCTTCTTATTACTCTAAATAGTAAGTTCTGCCTAGGAAATAGAGATCCATAACTTACTGGCATAAAACCAAAGAATGGAATATGAACTGGGGATTCAAAAACAGCATGAATAAACTAGCTTTTTAGGCCATTTCCAAGTTCACAATTTTTGGTTACTGTTGTGGATTCTGCATTAGCAGAAAAGAGAATTCTTGCAACAGCTGTTATCCTTCCCATCATATTAAGTGCAAATATCAAAGTTAAATTGAGGGGTAATACCCTTATCAATGTTACTTGCTGCTACTGTAAAAGATTATGGCAAAATTTCTAAAACCTCTAAATATCTTTTTGCTTGAAGACATCACAATTCAAATGTAAAGGAGAAACCTATTTCCTTGAGATGTTTCTGGTTTAGTTTACCTTGAATACTGAAAAGAAAGTTCTACTGTGAAAACTGATAGCACTTATTATGTACCAATCAACGATCTGACTACCTAATTTCTGAGGATTAGAGCATGATTAAATTGTTACTTTGGAAACAGAGGAAATATATGGATATATTTTCCTTCCATTCCTAGCTAATATTCTCTCACACCAGTGAATATATAGGCTTCTGTTGGGGGAAGGGGGAGGAGTAGATCTAGTGTACTTAGTATAGCTAGAGTATGAAATAACTTTATGATTTTTCCCAGTGAAATCCATACCAATTTGGAGCATTAGTGTATTTCGACACAGATGTCTCACTAGCTCTCTTATTTATTTTTAAACCTCCATTGATTGTAGTATCTAACTGGAAGCTTGAAAATAATTGTTTTCCCAATACCCTTTTTGTCTTCTTCCACTTAGCAAATATTAGACTCTCCCCAACCCTTGTGTTTTGAGTAAGCTGACATTAGAATTGATGTTTTTGATTAAAAAAAAATTCAAGCTAGGTATAGCACCTATCTTGTCAAATATCTTAGCACATGGAGATCAAACATAGCAGACTAGCTGTGGGAATAGCATTTGTTAATTAACTGTTGCTGCAAAGCCAACACGAGGAGCGCCAAGCATTGTGTATTTTATTAGTGTCTGAAAAACTTATGGCTTTGTTTGTCTGTTATTTTGAAGAAAATTACTGGAGATGGAGTGACAGATTAAAAACATATATTTAGAATTTGGCAGACTTTCACCATAAGAAAAGAACAACTTTAACTTACAATACCATCCATCATTTTAAAATGTGATACACTTGTAAGGCAATGCAAAAAAAGGTTTTGGCTTTCTCCAAAATCACCACATTTGATTTTATCATTGACTGTGTGAATTTATATTTTTTCAGATACATACCCACTTTATATACATACTCATTTCTAACAGTCATAACTATCTATATATGAATGTGTTACACTCAAATCTCCTAATTTTCCTAAGTCCATGCTTTGGTCTCTACTTTGGTCTTACAGATCTATGCTCAAAATGCATTTTTACTAGTAAGGACTCCCTTCAGCAGTTCAATCCCGCTGAGACCAGTGGGAAAGTCTGGAGTAATGAAGACTCTCTCCCAGTAGAGAAGTATCATATTAGGGAACACTTAAACTAACTGGGCATACACAAGTCCATGGAACCTAATCATATGCTCCCATCAGTGCTGAGAGAGCTGGCTGATGTCACTGCAAAACCACTTCCAATTATCTTTGAAAGGTCGTGGCAATTGGAGGATGTTGCCAAGACCTGGGAGAAAGGAAATGTCACTCCTGTCTTTAAAAAGGACAAGAAGGAGGATCCAGGGAAGTACGGGCTAGTCAGCCTCACCTCAGTTCATGGGATGGTGTTGGAGCAAATAACCCTCAAAACCATATCCAAACACATTAAGGACAAGAAGGTAATAAATCCAAGCCACCACGGATTTAAGAAGGAGAAATCATGCTTGACCAACATGATAGTTTGCTATAATGACATTACTGGCTCAGCGGATGAGGGCAGAGCAGAGAATATCTTAACTTTAGCAAGGCTTTAGCAAGGCTTTCCACACTGTCTCCTATAACGAGTGACAAATCAAAAACAGGAACACAGAAAATTCCATTTAAACGTAAGAAAAATCTTTTTTACTGGAACAGTGATCAAACACTGGAACAGGTTGCCAAGAGAGGTTGTGGAGTCTCCGTCCTTGGGAATATCTAAAACCTGACTGGACATGACCCTGAGCAACCTGCTCTAGTTAATCCTGCTTTGAGGAAGGAGATTAGAGTAGATAATCTCAAGAGGTCCCTTCTAACCTCAACTGTTCTGTGACTTTTTGATTCTGTGAATTGGTAGAAAATCTGGACGTGATATCGTATGTCTCATTAAAAGTATGGTACATGTCATACCTGTATTATGGTGGACATGAGGGGCCCCTACAACTACATGGGTTAAAATGGCACTGAGGAGAATGATACAAAAAGTTATGATATTTAAAGAGACATTTAGCTCTGTCAAAAAACAACCCACTTTGCATATACACAGAAAGTAATTTTAAAACATTTCCAGGGCAAAAAACATTGTTTAAAATTATAAATTCTACTTCTGTGAGAAATTCATTAAACACATTGAAAAATAAAACTTAAAAATTGAGACTTTACTTTTCAGACATGGAAGTGAGAAACTAATCAGAAAGTGAGAAAGTAAAGGAAAAAAACCCCAATAAATCTGAGTGTAAGAAACCATTATTTTTAAAAAATAGAGACATATAGAATGTACAAGTCTGTTAATCAGCTTTTAAGTTAGGAATATAGTTTCAGATGGCTGAAATATTTCTCTTTACTATTAGACATTTGCCCAAAAGCATAAAGAAAAAAATTTACAGCTCAAACACAGAAATCAATTAAGATGCCCTGAAAAATTAATATCCCAAACTTACACTATTCTTCTCGGTATTTGTCTCCTTATACTGAATTTTTGACTTAATTAAAAAAAATTAAGGAAAAGATTGTTTAAAATAAATATTTTACTTAACATTAATCCATTTTCAGTTTGGTTTTCATGTTGCCAGGAAAATCAAACATTGTTTGCTCCTTGTGTGCCTAAAATAATTTCTCTAGTTTTTTACTTTATTCAGCAATAAAAAGGCAATTACTCACCCCGATCTCACTAAAGCCTATACAGAATATTTGTGATCATCAAGAGGCCTGGAATCATATCACTTGCTGCCCTATGTTTTAAACTGTCACTGGGCATAAACAGAGTGAATCAGGTCATTGAGAATCTCTAATTGCATTTGCAACCTCTGCAGGAAGTAGAGATTGTGAATATCAACCTTGTGCCCCAAGACAACCACAGAATGAGGAGCATTACGGTAATGAGGTATAAATTCAGACTTCTTTCTAGCAACTTCTGGTCTCTATACTGTGGTAATTCAGCAAATTTTTAAGTCCAATATTCTGGGCAAATTCCAGATCCTTTGTTTCATTAAAGTATTAAACAAACCTCATAGCTTTAGATAACAAATTTCTATTCACTTCATGTCCTCAGTCATTGAAAAATACTTTTGAGAAGCACTAGGTGATAAAACCCATTGTATTCTATGGTGTAATGACGCTATATAACATAATATTATTTTACATCTAAGGAAAATAAATCTTTGCCATTCAGTATCAGAAAGGAAATGGTTTCAAATATAGTTTACCATAATTTCTCATGACACTATAAAAGAGGCAGCATAAAGGAATTAATAGTCATTGTGATATACTAGTGACTATTGAAAATAATAAATATAGAAGTTACATAGAGAGTTGTTGAATTTCTTACTGGCCATGGCTGACATGCCTTCATAGATCCCCAGTATCTTCCAGTTCTTTTTTCCTACCCGTAGGAGACTATTATGGTATATTCTGTGGAATTCTTGGAGTGGAATTATTATATTTCTATATCATATATTTAAAAAGTAGAGTGAAAATACAGAATGCAGACATTTAAAAATTACATATTTTGCTTAGTTTTGTCTATAAGTCAAGTCCATTTGTCTATTTCTGACTTGTCTATTACAACTTGAAAATATTAGAATATCAAATAACTTTCATGTATTATTCCTGAAAATGTTTAAGTTAAACTTATGTTGGTTAAGAAGAACATTTCAACAGCCCACTATTACAAACCTGAAAATAAAATGTCAAGAAGTACACTCTTTTTATTTTTAACTTTCTCCTGTTATTCTTATTGTTATAGTAAAGGCATTTTAATCTTTTTTATCAATTCTTTGAGAAAATTCAAACAAAAAGAAGCAAGGATAAAGCTCTCCAGTATTTTAGAACAACATGCAAAGTACATTTATGCCAGGCTTCCCATTCCCTCCCATTGAACTGGACAGATAAAATAGTGATTTTTTTTTCCTACCTTTATCTTCAACTGCATTATAGCAACTTTCCTGAATGAAAAAAACCCAGTCATCAGATGCGGGGAGTCATCCCCATCTGTAGGTAGTTTCCTTATACTCCAACCAGTGATTTAATAATTTTAAACATCATATTAACTCAATATGATCCTTAAAAGGGCAGAAAAAATGTATGGCAGGTCAGGAATTAAAAAACAAAGGCAGGAGGACATTTCCTTCATGTATATACTCAAGCCTTTTACAAACATGTGTTTACAGGAAAAACAATACCATTAGCGAATCAATTTTATGTCTTAGAATACCACTTTTTATTTTGACCAAATGCTTCCTACTAAAATAAAGCAATCGGGATGAAGAGACTGTAAAAAGAAGGAAGTAAAGGCCAAAGCCAAACAAGAATCCTACAGAGCTTTAACAGTATTTGGTGGTAAGTGTGCCCTGAAAAATCACAATTCAGTTTTCAATTGACCCAAAAGGTGTCCTCTGTTTAACGTTATGGTTCCTCAAACACATCATTCCACAGCAATGCCGAATTTTCTAAGTCACTGAGGAGGCTGGGGTTTAATACATGTAAAAGTGTTGTGAAAGTTCAGAAAACAATTGTATCTCTCCTGAATCAGTATAAGAGGCATTTTTAAGGCTTATCTCGCATACCTGTACTTCTGAAGTTGTGTCATTGCTCAATTTATGGTAGGCCAGAAAGAGAACACAAGAAAGGGCATGATTCTTTAACCCGATCTTGAGGGCACTCAGCTAGCCAGAGCAAGGGCTTGGCCCTTGTTCCATCTTCAGGACTTCCAACATCTACTGTAATGGATTCCAATTCCTATTGTAAAACTTAAAAAATGCTACACTTCAGAGTTGGTTACGAATCATTTTGTGTGATACTTTATATTGAAAAATAAGTTATGCCCTGAAATACTTTTTCAAAGACTGCGTAACAGACAAGCTGTCAGAAAACTCTGGCAAAAGCAAGACAGTGGAGATAGAGTTAAAAGTAAAATCTGTGCTGCAGATGATGGCGGTAAATGATGCTGGTAAAGACTCACGAATTATAGGATTTTGATAAATGTCAGAGAATCAATATTCTACACTGAATTTTAAGAGACAAGTTTACTTTTTTAAAATTCACACAAACCAAAGTGATTTTTCTCTATTAACATCACTTTCATTATGTACACGTCAGACTTCTTTAAAAACACTTTATAAACAGCATTCAGCCGTAGATGTTCTTTTCTACAGATGAACAGTCAAAGTGTTAAAGCTCCTGTAAGCAGAGTGAAAAAAACGTCCCCTCACCACAATTAGCTGAATTTCCAGTGTAACTGAAATGTGGTCCATTAAAGGGATATTATAGACATGAGCGGAGGGGAGGAAGGAAGAGAAAGGAAGGAATAAAATGAAACAAAACCCAACTAACCTGATAAGAAGGTAAATTTAATTAAAATTTGAGAAAAATAGAATTGATTCCTGAAGCCAAAAAATGCAGTATACCTTCCTATATTAAAATGCAATTCTTTTTTTCAACTATTTTTTTTCTCCAGACTTCCTGTGCAAAGCTGGGACTAGTAAATACAGCTTATATTTTAAAAATAGGATATTGGTAAAAAACAGTGATTTATTTAATGCTCACAAGCAATTGGTTGTCTGAATGTTTAAAGCCCAGACCACTATGCTGTGTTACTTGTCCATATCACAACAGTGCTGCTATTATTAGTAGAATACATTCAGCAACTTTTACTGATTTCAGTGGGAGATGCTAAGTGCCTAACACTTCTAAATCATAGAATCATAGAATCATAGAAT
>NW_008794543.1:7840285-7870261 GCF_000699145.1 Aptenodytes forsteri | reverse complement strand
CTGTCTTACTGGCTGGAGTTCCTTTGTGCTGCTCTTCAGGCGCTCTCCTGCTGACCTGTGATCCTTCTCCAGGCTCTGGGCATCTATTGCTGGCCCTGGCATCAAACTGGTAGGAGTGTGATGGATTGAGGTTCCCCTCCCCCAGTAACTTTAGTTTAAAGCCCTCTTCACCAGCTTGGCAAGCCTATGACTGAAGATGCTCTTCCCCTTCTCTGACAGATTGACCCCGTCAGCCCCCAGTAGACCAAGTTTCTCAAAGCGAGTGCATTTCTCAAATGCAAGTGCAGTTATTCTGGCATACAAATATAAATGTAGGAATTTAGTCTTATGCATCCATTTTTTAAAATGAATCCTGCATAATCCAAATCTCACTGTGCAATTACCACAGTGCAAAAAATAGCATATATTCCCCTCCCAGCAGTGCTTCCATAATAAACTGCCATGCACTTTTAACTGGAAAAATTATCCCAGTGTTAACACGGAACTTAAATGTCTTGTGATGGCATGAATTTTCCAAACAAGCATGACCAGATTTTATTTAATTGCATTTCTCAGGGGCATGTTTCAACAAAGTGATAATTCAGAAATATGTAAAAAAATGTCAGTGAAAGTCAGCATCACATGACTAAAGGGTCAGAGGAGATGCCAGTTTTACGAAGCTGTTTAGCTTATCAAATTTAGCCACAGCAGAACTGCATGATCGTGCAATAAGGAAATTCTATTATTATGCTTTGAAAAAGTTTTTAAACCCCTAATGCAAAAACAGATTATAATGTAATAAGATCACACACACACACAAAAAAAAAAAAAAAAGAAAAAAAAGGTTATGGTCAATATATTAAATACTCATCAACCAAAGCATGAAGCAAGAGAGTGTAGTCTTGTTGTCCCACTAATACAGCGCTCCAACAACAGGCTGCAAGCTTTGCAATATGCTGACCGCACAGGCCTTGTCAGGCTTTGCCTAGACTTTTCCTGGCCTGCCTATACCCTCATTTTAGCTTGTTTAGCTGTAACCAAAATTATCAATGATCAAGTGGCTGTTACCTACTTTGATTTAGCTTTTGCTTCACTTTGCACTGTTGTTAGGTGTGATGCCTATTGTTATAAATGTTCTGTAACTAAGAGATAGCAATACCAAGTACTTGTTCTGTGTAGAGCTGTCTATGGCCCTCCATTAAAATGCCAGCTTGGGGAGTATCACATGGGATGACAGCAGAAGCCTTGAAGTAGAAGCACAGATTGATACCAGAGGGTTACAGACAACTCAGTCACAGTCAGTTATTGGTTTTTAAGGAAATAAAACCTTGGCAGAGGGGCAAAACCAGTTTCAAGGGTAACAAGGAGAACAAAGAGCAAGAACCCAAGTATGCAAAACACACCACATACATATAGTGAATATTGCAAACTAATGCCAACAGAGCAAGATGCAGAGCATGCTAACAAAAACATAATGCCTCCAAGCTGACCCTGAAGAGAAGAAGAAACCATAATCATAAACATTATAAATCCTTGAGAGAAGGAACCTCCCCGCTACAAACAGCAGCCTTCTAATGCTGAAAGACTTGGGATGGTCACAGCTCATCATAACCCCTTCCTCTCAGAGTGAAGCCACTGGCCTCAGGAGCCAGGGTGGCCCTGGAAGGGTGAACATAGCACCAGAGAAAGAGGTAGATACTAGAAAGGTTTTGTTTATTAGTCTTAAGCAAATCTAATTTGAACTAAAAGCATTACTGTCATCATAAATGGACTAATAATAAATCTTTGAACAAATTTTTATGACTCGAACGGGTAATAGTCTCTGCTTTGCACAGAGGGCATGCTCCTTTGGCCTCACACAAACCACAGTGTGTTTAGTGCAGGAGTCTGATGGAGAACTCACAAAACCTAGTCTTGGGAGACAACCAACTGGTGGTGATGTTGTCAGAGACAAATTTTATAAGGAAAGACAAAGCCTGGATAGAGAAATGATGGAAGAACTGTCAGTCTAACTGTAAAGATGTGTCAGCTGTGAGAGGCTCATGCTTTTAATGCTAAAGAGGAAGATCATTATAGTAACATAAATGATGCAAAATCTGAAGGAAACCAATCACAAAAAAAAGGGGGAACTATGCCTTAACTATTTACAGACTGCTGAAAGGAAGTGATCTTTAGGCTACGCATGCGATATAATCTATGCATGCAATGCATGTGATATAATTGGATTATATCAATGAAAACAGAATTTTATAAAAACTAATAGAAGGCCAGCAGAGCCTCAATATTATAAGATGAAAATATGCTCATTAAAATATCAAGACCGCAAAAATTGTGGTGCTACGTACAACATTTTCTATTAGTTACTAGAAGGAAACACCATGCAACGCATAAACAGAAAGCAGCTCTTGGCGGAAGTAAATTATAATGAAATGCGAAATTTTATAGACACTGATGACCAAATCTCAAACCCCAATATTGATTCAAAGCCATATATCTGGGATACCAGGAGGTATGAAAGACCACTGCAGAAGCTGGAATGATTGATATTACCATTTTCTGTGTGTGGGTTACAGAATTAGAATCTTGGGAGTGAAAAAATGGGGGAAAAAAACAACAGAAAAATGCTAGACTAAGCCTCATATTTAGGCAATACGTTGAGGACTTTCATCCCACCCTATGTATGGAATAAGCAAGTCCCTTCAGAGAGAAAGACTGAAGTTTTGCTTTGCTTTGGTTTTTATTTCCTGTTTAGATATGCACTATGGCTCCATTTCTTCCCGACAGAAACTCCCTGATGGCTTACATAGTGTGTATGCAAAACCTTGAGTTGTTCTTACTACAATCAGTGAACGAGAGATGCACAATTTCTGAAACTTTGATGCACAACTCTGAAAAGAAGACCTCCAGGTACTAACAACAAGAGAGAGAAAAGCAAACTTGTTTTCAGCTTTAATTTGTTTTGCTCAATTGAAAGACATGATAGAATGAATAAGGAAAGATAGTGTAAGAATAAAATGTCAAAAACCTGTAAAAAAAAAGTTCAGGCATGCATATTAACCCTCCCTTGGCTGGTTTACCAATTCAAAACTGGGGCTGCAAGGAAGAATTCACTTCTGCAAAAAGAAGTTGAAGAAATAAACTGGAAAATGTAGAGGCTTTGAAATGCAGCTAAGAAAGTTTCAGGTGCCTCATTACCTGTGTTATTAAGCAGTATCTAGTTACGTATAGTGCTGCTTTGGCAATAACAATTCTGATCTCCATTTTTGAGAGTGTCAGAAGTAAACATTGTCAGTTGGGTATATTATTCTACCTCCTTAAATCACTTTGACTGGATCACAGCATTTGGCAATAATAATATAAATATTTTTCTTTTTTCCAGGTAGAATAATGCAATACCTTTAAATGAGTCCACAGTTAAACTGTTAAATTATGTGCCATAAAATAAGCATAGCTTGTCATTTATTCCTGATATATTGTTGAGTGTGTTCTTAGGTTACTGACAGCTACAGTCCACAAATGGTTTAACAATTTGAAACAAAATTTCTCAAGCTTTTTGTGCTAGCAATTATTATATGGCATCTTAAAATTGTGTCCCAGAAAGTTGAACTGTGAAATAATAGAAAGCTCTAAGACATGCCTGTAAGTGAGGATAGCAGAGCATTTCAAAGAGGAACCCTCACTGTACAAGATAAAGAACTGCCAAGGCAGAGATTCTGTACTGAAAAATAAATATGATATCTTGTAGCTCCAATTGGGGAGGAAAGAAGAGGTGGGAAGGGGGCAGAAAGGAGAGCGGTTAGGATACAATTTCTCTGGGAGAGGCCAGAGGTTTCTGTCTCCCTCTGAGTTTCATGCTTCAGTGGGACTCAATAGGAATCACAGAATCATTTAGGTTGCAAAAGACCCTTAAGATCATCGAGTCCAACCATAAACCTAACACTATCAAGTCCACCACTAAACCATGTCCCTAAGTGCCACATCTACACGTCTTTTAAATACCTCCAGCTAACTCAACCACTTCCCTGGGCAGCCTGTTCCAGAGCTTGACAACCCTTTCGGTGAAGAAAGGACTGAAGGGCCAGGAGATTTATGCATCATCCTGAATCCCAAAGATAGGAGGGACAGTGGTGATAAATACACAGAGAGAGAGATGAAATAAGCAAAACTCCAAGAAGAGAAGACCAGTAATGTACTGTTGCGTACTGACAGAGACTGCTACTTGTTTTCTCCCAGTGCATTGTAGAAATTTAAATTTTAATCTCTCAGCTGGCATGCCAATTGTCAACATGAAAAGGCAGAATAGATTCCTGTCTTTTCACGCTGTTGGGTAAGTGAGGTCAGCAGGAGAATTTCTATAGTCAAGCCCTGTTTCTTATTAGAGGATTTATGTAAATCCAGCTGATGAGACTAACTTGCCAGAAGCAGCTGTTGATATTTAAAAAAACGTCCAAAGTCCCCCAAAAGAAAAAGCAGCAACAGATTTGGGATTTTTCTCTATTTTGTAAAATTTCAAAAGAAGAAGTAATTTTCAGACTAAGAAGCCTTATTTCATAGCTAAGGAATGAGACAACATTTAAAAATTTTTATACAGTTCTCAGTGTTGGCATGATGCTAGACTGTGAAGTTCAGAAAACAAAAGCAAACAAAACCTGACTATTTCTCCTCTCTGCATGAGTCAAGATAAAACAATTTAACTGTAAATATTTTGGACTGATGACACTGAATCGAGCAGTGTCTGCACGTAAGGACACCACAAGTAGAAAGTAATTGATTTTTTGTAAATCTAGATTATTTAAATAGGATTGAGTGTCCAAAGACAGGTCAAGGGAAGTCCCATATCACTCTTCTAACCAGTGAATATTTATGTGATTTAGTGTGTATTTCATGTAAACTACATATTGAATCCATACACATGGCAGTAGACCTGAACTCTGTTCTCCAAACTTAACCACTGAGCCCAAAACAAGTCTTTCTCTTTTGTTTACTGAGTCTGGAATTCTTATTCAACAGGACAGGAGGAAATCACTGTTGCCCAGCATAACTCACTACTAATGATTATGGACCTCACTAGGTGGAAGGTAAGAATTTACATTTTCTTGGACACAGAAAGGGAATTAAACTTGAGTCCTCCAGCATTCTTGGTTATATATCATATTCTGCTCACGAAGTAATATATAAAAGGGAATCTTCTCTTGTAATATTTTAAAAACATATGAGAGTTACTAATACAACTTGCAAGGATCCTGATACAGTCAGTTATAGGATTCTGGAGTACAGTAAGTAGGATGCATATTAATTGTGCCCTTCAGGGCAAAATCACCTATTACATTTTAAAAAAGGTAACCTCAGTTCTATTTCCTAAAGAAAGAAACAAGAACAAGGTTTAGTCACCTGAATCACTTAGTGGCATTAAGCCTAAACTCCGAGAGGATTAAAAATCCTGTCACTTCGCTATCATTTTCACCATACCCTAGGATTTCCTAATTACTAACTATAAGTAAACCTCTGCACCATACATTCTTGACTGTGGATCTCATTCTCAGGTGCTTAACTCTTTTTTTGCACTATATAAGAAATGTAGGTGCCTACAGCTGGTTCTGAATATTAAGTATTGCAATGCCTAAGTGTGTTTATGGATCTTGCCCAAAGTCATTTTGTCTGCTAAATGACATCATCTCCTAAGTCACATTGATTTTTCTTGAAACTAAGCTCCCAAGTCACTTCAGTCCTTTGAAAACCACTACATAAGTCTGTCAAGAGATTTTTATTTGCTAAACCACAGACCCTTTATCTCTCTCCCATCACAACAGCTATTTCTGTCTTAAAGAAAGAGAATTATTCACATAACTGAAAATGGCAGTGGTGGGAACTGTATTTTTTTCCTATTACAAACATACCTGCTTGGCAAATGAGGTTTTAAACAAAATGGAAGGTACATGCTTGAACTCATAATTCTTCCTAATGCATAGGCAGTAAATAACAAGTAACTGAAACGCTCTAGTGCTTAATATATGTGCCTTTAGGGAAAAAAAACTTAGGCAATAAGCCATGTCATAAATAAATATTTAGCATATTTGCCCTCAGGTAACTTCCATCACATTTTACCAGGAAGAGCAATATTTGAAGTGTTCAGTATAGAGAGGTTTGGCCCAAAACAGAACACACTTAATTGCTCAGCTGTGCTACAGACAATAGGATTAAAATTAGTATTTATTTTTATTTTTTCAATTTTTTACTGAAATTCAGAAAAAATCTCCATCAGTATTTTTTCTGAGAGGTAAAAAAAAACTTTTCCAAACTGTTTTATATATAGAAATGGCTACAAACTGCCTCACTATGCTAATGGAATTCAGAAGGATAGAGAGTTATCTTCTTCGGAAGTAATTGCTCTCAGGATTAAAATAGCATCATTGAAATAATTCACTGCAACGAAATTTATTAATTTTGCTTTAAAGTTTCTGTAAAACTTTGCATGCCCCAGAATTACAGAAGAAAGAGGAAAAAACAGGTTGCTATAACCACCTTTACAAGATACAGTGTGCCCATCCTTGCATTCCATGCACTCACGAGATAACATGAAAGATAGAATAAAGTAATACTTGCCCTTTCCTGTCCCTGTCTTTGGTTTATAGCACTGCTGTCAATACTAGCCTTGCTCAAGGAAGAGTGCAAGATTGTGTTTAACACTCTTTTAAGCACCTTGTGTCAGGCTTGAAAGGCTCCATTCCTCCTATCTCGTCCTCGTTTCCTATCACATACATGTTGTATATACGGGTTCACTGTATTTGTGTGGGAGAATACATCCATATGTGTCAAAACTTAACTGGATGGAATAAAACTACTTTTCATCTGATGACTTCATAGAAACAATATTAATTTAAAGTATACCCTAAAATAAACCTGATATTTGGGAATTAATATTATGTATAAATAACAGTCATGCCTTAGATATACAGGGTAGCAAGAATTGATGGCAATTTTTCTATCCCAATTAGAATAATTTATAATATACAATACATCCTGTCAGGTACAATGTGCTGACATCTTTACATGAAAGGACAAAAAGAGTAATACATAACAATAAACTCCCAGGACAGCATCAATTAACACTGCCAGACTAAGCAGTTCTTCTTACTTATCTTAGTAGAGTGGCTTTTTTAATAAACAAAACAAGACTTCTCAAGAGAATTGTAATGTCATTAGTTTTATTCTTCCCTTCACCTCCTATGCTGAATAAGGCTTTTTTTTTCATAGTTAGCTGTACCTGTCAGAAATGTGGCATGTATTTTCTCAGCCTGATACTTTATGTCCTTTAGTGATGCTTCTCCTGGGCATCCTCCGTGGCATTCAAATAGGACCTTGGAGTATGACACCCTCTCTTTTCCCTGCTTCGCTCTTCTCTTTTTTTTTACTAATATTTTTGTTACTTTAAACAGAAAAGAAAGGTTTTGTTTTGAAAAGCTTATAATGAGCATACTGACAAAGAACAGCTCCATCTTAAAATAACAAAACCCCCAAAACAAAAAAAAACCAAACAGACAAAAAGCCACCAAGTTACTTCTGTTATGGAGTAAATATTCTGCAGATCAGTCACTTTCTAAAGCTGTTTTACACCTGGTTGCTCTAATTAATTGAAAATAGGAAGCATGCTCCTTAGCTATGTTAAGCTACAATGGAGTGAAGAAGGTAGATGTAAAGTCATCTACTCAAGATGCCTACACAAAGGACGAGTCCCTTGGTAAATAGAATTTTTTTCTGGTAGGTATGATAGTATGATCTAAAATGAGGATAATGACATAACTAGAGTAGAAAAAGCAGGTCTGCATAAAAGTGGCACAACAGGAAGGGTGACATAGGGTATCATAACACTTAGTTCACTGGGAAAGGAAAGGAAAGGACAGAGGAGGCAAAAGAGATCAAGTGTCTGTATTTCCTCCTAGACTGTGACTCAGGATGGGATTTGAGCCAAATGACCAGATTTAATGCTGTCCCATATTTTTTTCTTCTAAGGTTCTTTTTTTCTATTTTCACTGAAATATTTTCACTTAGCCAACACTATTTAAATCTTGGCAAGATCAAAGTCTATCTGAGGTACTTGGGAAAGTAACAAATTACCTCATCAATTATATTTCTATATAAAGACAAGACCTGAAAAGAAAAAGTGAAAAATGGAACAAACTTGGCAACACACCTGCACACACAAAAAAGTCAGCCTTTTTGTAATATTATGGTTTCCTTCATAATTTCCAAGGGAAAATAGACTGCTAAAAATTTGGAGTTTTCTGATGAATCTAAGCATTGCATGTACATTGGAAGAATACAAAGAGAGGGTTAGGTAGCACACTGAGGTATAACAAGAAGGGCTTCCCATGTCTCACAAGACTGGGATTTCAATCAAGAAGAAAAAATGGATTTCTAAAAGATTTTTTGAAAGAAAATCTAAAAAAAATTGTAAAAAATTAATAAGAGTACCAGAGCCAGAATAGTGAAAGGCGGAATATTTCAGGCATTCTTCTGAGACATAAGGCAAGACTTGAAGTCCTTGGTCTATCAGACCCCTTTCTGGGGATACAGCATGTTCTGAGATGAGCCTCTGACTTTTTTACTCAGAATAGATACTCCACCCTGACAACTAGGATTTTCTCTTGAGAAAAGCTCCACCTACATGTTTTTTTTCCATAAAAAGCCCAGTACTCAGATCACATCTGGCACAATCCCCAGAAGCTTGTGGAACTTTTTCAGAACTTCTCCCTCTCCTCCATGAACACACAGTTAAAAAATTACACCCAATGATGTCTGTAATTCAGAAGCTATGTTTTGGAAGGCTGAGGTAATTATGGAACTTTTTTTTTTTAAAAAAAAGGCAATGTTGAAATGTATGGCTAAGTATTAATTAATACAGGATCTCCTATCCCTGTCAGTGTATGCATTAAAGCATATGCATAAATGACATGGTAGGCTCTTAAAGTCCCCAGCGTTTTAAAATAAAGTAGGCACATACATGATGACTAGAACAATAAATTATTGCTCTTGCTTTCCCTCTGGTTACCAAATCCAAGTTTAGGGCAGATCACAATGTCCATATTATCCCCTCTAACTTTATGACTTACAGATAACAATTTTAGTGAAACCTTGCATCCTATTACCTGTGTCCTTGAGAGACAAGAATATTCTCTGTAAGGGTGGACAGTACAGTTTAAAAGTTAATCAACTATTGCTACAGGCGAGGTAGCTAAAGAACAATGGAGTACCACAAAGAACAGTCTGGGCACGATATGACACTCGGTTATTCCCCCCAGCTGAAAGTAAAACAAATGTATTCTAAAACTAAAGAGCTCTCAAAATTAATTAAATGTTTGGAACTAAAATCAAACTTATATTTCTTAGAAGAATGAAAGAAAGTTTTATCAGTAAAAAATAAAAAAGTGAAGTTAGCAAGTTGTCATACTGAAAAAGTATCCTATCCTAACCACGTGAAATTTTCTAGTAGTTTAACAGTATTCTTTTAATCTTGCACAAAGAAAAATATGATAAAAATGTAACAAGCTTTTAATATTTTATTTCCACACATGAAGCCTTTTTTCTGCAGTTATCAAATTAATGACATTTATCCTTTCTAAGAAAAGAAAAGTGAAAATTTGTCTTTTATATGTAAACACAGCTTCACAAACAGGGAGTCAAAGTCTATGTCAATTAATGCCATCTGTAATTCTCTGCTATCAGCCAGATAGTCAGAAAGAATTAACATTGTCCTTTTTCTTTTCTAACTAATAAACCAGAAGGAATGATTATTTGAAGTATTATTTTTAAGGAGGTCCTTACCTTTGAAGTATTTTGCAGTTCCTTTTGGCAATCTATTGAAATGGAATATTTACCTGTTATAAAGAAGATAAGGTATTATTAGTGATATCTCTGAATGCACAGCTAAAGTAAATCATCTTCATTAGTTAGATAAATATCTATAGATCAATGTTAATTATGTTCCCCTCGGTGTATTTCTATGATTCTCATCAAGGAAACTGCAGGGTTCGGGAAATGCAATATACTCTTAGAATTGCAAAAAAATTAAAAGGAAGTATGCTCAATATGATTCAGGTAGCTCTTAAGTGCTGACCTCCCACTTATTTTTGCATTTACGGGCAAAACACCTTTATTAGTCTTAGCATATTTCAGTGCTTGTTTTATATGGTACCTACAGAATTTTCTACAATATCTGGAATCCAAGTGATTATGCCTACAGCGAATTTTGTTGTCCACCATTTTCTTGTATCTCGTTCCTTTTCTATTCATCCACTGTCTCTTGTTTAGTACTTGTGCTTTAAGTTCCAATGAGTAAGGGCCACTCTTTATTTCTCCAATTGAACAATATCTTGCACAACAGAATTCTGACTCAGAGGTGTTATGACAATAAATGCATAAAAATAAATACTGTATACAACTTAGCATATGGTAGTATAGTATGGTGCATACAAAGAAAGACAAAGACAAACATTACTAATCATTCATATTTGCTATTTAGTGTGCTACTTTAAAAAGTTCATTAGATTTTCTGCATCAAATTAGTTTAGATTAACTTACAAACTCAGGAAACAAAAAATCTATTTCCAGAGCTTTAGGACTAAAATCAACTTATTTCTCATTCTTTTCATGACTCCAATAATCACAGAATACAGTATTTCTTAGAAATCTTGTCTTATTTCCTGTTAGGTTGTAGCATTTGGAGGTATATCCCGATAGAATGGAAGTCTCATAAATGCAGCTTTTTGATAAGAGCACATCAAATTTACTGTCTCACTTCAGTGCTTCTATTGTTTTTCATTTATTTTCATCACTGCAAAACTACAGGAATGTTAACTGAAACTTTCCTTTTGTCTTCAATGGGAAAACGTGAAATAATACCCCCAAGATTGCATATGCTTATGATAGCAATGTTTCACTCTGTCCTGAAAGCATAATTTTCAGGAGGAGTCTGTTGGTAAAAAGTATGCTGGTTTCATTGCTGCCACTAACGAAGTTTTTACTGACAGTGTTCCCAGAGTTCCATTGTAGAAAAAAACGAAGTACTTGAGAGGGAAAGTACAAGGAGGGGTGAGGGAAAAAAAAATCTTATTTGTAAAGATAAGAGAAGGACAAAGTTTTTCACTCTTTTCTACACTATTTAAAACTACTTGTAAAGCCATGATGCCTTCAGAAATACGCTATAAAACAAATTAAATCGCAGTTAAATATATTTTATGTTTAAAACTTCTTTTAAAAAATAAGTTAGTAACCTTTTTAATAAAGGAATTACACTGTAGTAAAAATGAAGTACATTTACAAAACTACTCTGTGTCAGTATGTCAGCCTTGATGATGTGAAATACTGAGAAATAAAGGAAAAATATGAAAAAAACCTCATTTAGTTTCACATAAAACACTGTATTACTAATTGGAATGTCATGAAAATATATGTTCCAGATTCCCACCTCTGTTCAGAAAGCTTGAGAAGCCATATTTCGGCAGAAGGACATTCAGCATCACAACCTGTTCATTACTTAAAACAGCTTTTGCTCCTTATCTTTGGAGTATTCATGATTTATGGAATTTCTACCATTTTTTACTTTAATAACATACTTACCTGCTGCTGAATACTCCAAAATAACAAGAAAATATTGAGCTGAATCTTCAAATATGCAGAAGCAATGAAGCCGAGTAAGTGTTAGAATTTTAGTTTGGTGTAGGAGCATCGTTTTGAAGGAGATTTCCATAGTTATCCCAAGCCAACCAAGTAACAAATAGCCAACCATATAAGTACTTCTAAATCAACAACTATTTTATTGCCTGCAAACCTTCAAAAATAAATGTTTACAGAAACACAAATGTAGAAACACAAATGTGGAAATTTACCTATCATGCATATTTCATTAAGTTTAAAAATTTACTATTAAAAATACCGTGCACTTGTTTATTGATTAAAATCAGTCAGCCTTTAGCCTTATAAATTCTTCTTGTGTAAGCAATGATCATCTGAAATGGCTTCTGAGTAGATAATTGCTTATTTATGGGATTGCAGAATAGATAGCTACATATGTTCTCAGTTGGAAACAAAGATACTCTGTCCAAAGAGTGAGTGCTAAAATAATACATTGTAATCTGAAGGATAATAAATACAAAATCATGTAAGCGTAAGGTGAAAAACAGACAGCCTGGGAAATTCACTTTTTTGGGGTCATTTTCTTATTAAAAAGGAAGAAATTCTTTTTAATAAAAGCTACCTTCTCTTATTGCTCAATGGCATACTGAAAGCACCATAAATTCCATTTCTTTTTTTAACTTTTTGCCTGCTCTGTGTTTTACTGAATATTTCATACATGCCATTGATATTCTTCCATTTTGGGGTATTTGGTTTTATTTTATAGCAAACAGAAATGATATTTTTATTGTAAATATTGACTAATCTTTTGTTGTTCTCACTGTAAGGAAATACGACTGTTCCAAACTTGAGCACATGTATTATACAAGCGTGTGCTGCTAGGTAAATAGAGAGTAACTTGACACATCCTTATCATCTAAAGTGATTAATAGCTATAATTATGGGCAGTAAACATCCTATTCTAAGACTGCTCTATTGAAAAAGACATTCATAGAATTGAGGGCCAGTGTAGATCTGAAGATTGCTAAATTAAATATGTTACCATGGTAGCCGCTCACTGTAAACTGTATCAGAGCAGAGTGGACAAAAAGACATTTCCAAAACATTACCGAGTTCTTCTGTCTTTAGATATTTTGATGAGTTTTGAAGTGTTATTTCAGAATCTGTTAATCTGTATTACTTTTCTTAACTACAGTCATTCTACGTACTGTGAAATGCAGTCTACTAATATATTTCAGAATGCAGATTTTCTATCATGCCTCACTAAACTTTCAGGAACTCAGGCATCTCTACAGGTGAAAGATAAACTGTTTTGTTTAATAGCAGTTTTTGAACTATCGCTCCATTAAATATGTAGTTTGGTAGGGTTTTTTAATTGTTAGTCTTCAGAGTGCATCACAGGGTCTGTCTGGGAAGGTGACTGTGAGACAGTAGAATGTGGATGCTGGCAGTGTCCTTAATTCAACATGTGTTTGATTGTATGGGCCTTTTCATTGTATATACCGCAATTCTAATGGTTTCTCAGTGGTTCCTAGAGCTTGAATCAACTTGTATTCATTTTATTTCATTTTAAATTTTCTTTTAACTTTTATTTTATCAGAATCATTTAAGCAAGTGGCACCACATCCTGACTTCCATGCTTATCCTGAATCCCTAACACATACCTATTCTTGCATTTACTTTTACTTGTAATCAAAATAAGAAAAACATAACCATTATCTTCAATTTTATCTTTAGCTTCTCAAAGAAACCTTTATCATTTTCATCAATGTTAATTCTACTTCTTTTGCACTTACAGTGAGATTAAGTAGGCAAATCTAAGTAAGTGACTCAGAACTAGTCAGAGTCAACCTGTTTCAGTAGCTGCCAACAGAAGGATCCTTTTGTGATAGATCAGATACTAACCACTAGACTGAAAAGTTTGAATATATATTTAATTTTAGCTCTTATTTTAAGTTTTTCTCTGTTTTTGCATAAGCTTTCTAATATTTCTGTCTTAAATTTTCTCAGTTATAAATGAAAAATGCATGTATTCTGTAAGACATTATTCTAAACATGATTATGTCTAGAATATGTTTTGAAAATGAAAAACAATGAATAGTGATAGGTCATATTATATTAGTATCTTCAGGCAACAGTTTTAGGCTCAGCAGAAGATCGCTAACATTCAAAGTTCAGTAAGGTATTGATTTTTGTATGCAAAAAACAATCTAAAAATTGAACATCTGGAATGACCTTACTATCTCTCTAAAATGAAGAATGGCAAATAAACACAATGGTAATTGCAAAAATAATTTTACAATCAGCAAATAATACTTGTAAATGTAAGTAACACCTCTAAATATTATCTTCCTAAGGAAAAAATAGAATGCATATGTCTCAATCAGGATGAAATAAGAGGAATCCATTTGGTTACTACCGCCTACCAGTAGACCCTGTTGATCTGCTCTTACACAGTCTTACTAGACCAGCCGGTCTACCCAAAATATTATTTTTATTCTTGGGCTACCTCAGTTTCTGCAGACAAGTTATTTCTTTTAAATCTTTTTTTTTTTTTTTTTTTTTTTTAAAAATGCATTTCCTAAAATGCAGTGAGGAGAAAAGCTCTGTAGTTCTTTTCTTTAATTTTCTAAATAATCAATGTCATCCGATCTGTTAGGACAGGACCAAAGGCACATAACTCCCTTGCAACCCTCAACAGTTCTACGGTAATTTGCTTTGTATATACTGAAACTGCAACAGAATTGCTGCTTAGTGCTTTGCCCCATTATGGCCAATATCTGTGTCTGAGTGTACACACACACTGAGTGACACATTGTGGCATAGAAAGGAAACAAGCAGAGAGAACTGACCCTAAAAATTAATAGTTCACACAATAGTGTACAACACATTTAAAGATGATGAGCATCAAATAATTGTCAATAATTTAAAAACAAATACAGTTTACCATCGTAAGACATCTAAAGAAATTAAGATCTTGACAACCAGCCACTTTTTATTTTTGAGAAGATTAGAATTAAAATTGAAAATAATAGTACAAGCACCATAATTTGGATTTACATAAAGGCTTTGATAATGTCTCAAATGATAGCCTTCATCTTAAGCTGAAAGCAGGAAAGATTCAGGTTAAACATGGGAACAGATAAAGAATTGATTAAAGTAAAGTGATTAGAAAGTAAAGTGTTGAAAAGGGTCACAGGGGAGTCAGTTCTCAGATCTTTATTGCTTCTAATCTACATAAATTACCAAGACAGAGAAACTAGCTGTAGAATTGCCAAATGCACTGATGACTTACAACTGAAATGAAGTAGTAAGTGGAAAGCAAAAGAATTAAAAGATAATTCCCCCTGGAAAATGGTTTACATATTAAATGGAAAACAAAATTTAAGAATGATAAATATAACATATAAAGAATTCCTTGTTTTTCCTTACAAAAGTACAAGAAGCCTACCTGTAAATACTATCATACAAACTTCAGGGAACCTTTTTGAACCTGTCTAGATTATTGAAAAACTAAGAGAATGGGAAGCAATTTCTGTATACTGCAGCTCTAGAGTAGAAAAAAAATAGTTAGCAGTTCAGAAAAACCTTATGATCATAACAATTGCAGTTGCATCACTATTGTACAACAATAATATTCAATCCCTTCCTCTTAGAAGTCTCAAAATAGATAAAACACAAAAAAGTGACACACACACACCCCTTACAATAATACTACCAAAAGATTACCAGTAAACTGAAAAGATTTCCACATGGTTGTTCTTGCCATTTTCTTCATCTCCTAATTTGTCATTTCAAATAAAACTTAAAAATCATCTAGCTCCAATGGAAACAAGGAAAAATAAAACATTACTCAACACAATGAAACATAACCCTTCTGGACATTATGCTGGGTTTTTGTGTTTGTTTGGTTGGTTTTTTTAATTTACACACAGTAAAGTAGTATATAAATTCTGAGGATCAGACTTACAGGAGAACATCTGTCTATACATTTCTGACAGCATAAATATAACCCAGTGATAAATATTATACCCTAGTCAAAACGCATGGAAAACTTAAGTTAAGCAGTTAGAAAATATGTGTTAGAGATGAGGAATGAGTAAAAGAGATATCTCATAGGAAGCCAGGTATGATGCTGCTCACCATCACTGTAATTTGACCCATTCACTATGCTACAGAACTAGTGTTATAATTATGCTATTTGTATCCTTCTGAAGCCTTTGAAACTGTTACTCATATGATCGAAATATAAGACAATGAAGAAAATTTTAGTTTCAAAAATTAAAATATACAAGTAATTACATTTTATTAATTTTTTTCTGTAACTGATATTCCAGTCTTGGTTCAGTATCATACCTTGCCTCCATCCGCATCTCCCTCTAAAAGTTATATTATTTGATCTTAGTTTGTATAGACAGCTGTCAGGAAAAAAATGAAGTGACTGCAACACAAATGGCAACACTCAAAAGAAGAAAACAAAGAAAACAGGAAGAAGAATTGCTCCAAGCTCTATTTCTTAGGTGTAATACAGATTTATAATTACATGTACATATGGTCCTCAAGACAGCTGCATAAAGACAATGGAAGCATAAGGGTTTATAGTGTTGATGAAATTGCATTCCTGTGTCCATTTGAATGGTAGCTGAAGTGATAATTCTAAGTCCAGCACCTGCAAAATATTTTCGTACACTATACATAAGAAATCATGATCAAGGGATGTTTGTATCAGTGTATACAGCTAACAATAGGGGGAAATAAATTTGTATACAGGGAGAAATGAAGAGAAAGTAAGAGAAGGAAATTAACATTCATTCTATTTTATTGCCACACATCTAGTTTTTCAATATTTGGTTAATGAATTTAATATCTCTCTCTTAGTGCCCACCATGTTAGAAATACTCGTAGTTTGATAGACAGCTTGATATCAAATACAGAAGGTTTCTGTATTTAACATTCCATTGCTACTACTTGCTTTGGTTTTCAAAAGTCATTAATGTTATTGATTACATTAATTTGAAAGCTGTTTGAATAACACAGAAAATTAATGTAAAATGAACAGCTGCATAATTTGACAACACACAAAATTGCTGTGGTCTTCAGAGATGGCTCCTCCTGGGTCTTTTCCCCATCGATCAGTTCAGCATAGCAGGAGCAAAAGAGCCCAAATAGAAATTTTCAATTAGTTTTTATGTTCTAGTAAATAGAAAAAGTTTGATCATTTTTCCTTCACTTTGATCATTTTTCCTTTTTTATCAGTTGCTTAGATTACAAAAGCAAGTCTTTTTATTCTTTTTGTACTTTTGCTAAGTATAAGAAATAAACAGTATGGTCTGATAACGAATGGCATAATAAATTTTATGAATCTAGTCTAGCATTTTTTATTGTTTAAGAAGTTAAACATTGAAGAATTCTCTCTTCGTTTTGAATTTGGCCCAGTGATAAAAACTTCATCTACAGACATAGCTCTTTCCAGAAAAACTAGACGACCTTATAAGACCATCAAAACCAAGATGATCTTGTAAGATCATCTAGTGATATTCTTGGTCTTCAAGACAGCAGCAGAGAATCACTCTAAAGAACCAAGGTTATATGTCGCACTCACTATCTATGTGAACAAAGCTGTTAGGGAAAGAACTTTATAATGGAATTCCAAGTTGCAAGTCTGGGCATTTCCCTTCACGTACATCTTTGGCTATTTGGAAGACCCTAGCCAGGGTATGTCTTAAACTCACATGACTTCTTAGTTGTGCTGGTTTTAGTACATAGATTTATGAACTTACAAAGTCGAGCTACTTAGAAGTGCCATATGTTTTAAGAAAATAATATAGCACCATATTACAGAATTACTGCACATAATTGTGGGGGTAAGCATTATCTTATGGTAGAGGGGACAACCTGTGTACATACTTCTATAATTAGGATCAATTAGACCAGCCACACTAGACTGACATCTACTCTGTGTGTAACTTCATCAGAAATATTCCATCAGCATCTATTTTGTGCTTAAAGTAGTGCATTTGTTCTTTGTTTCACTTTTCTTGGGTGCTTTTTTATTTCCTTATTAATTTTTGTAAGTGAATATGACCATTTACTAATGAAGACTGGTTGGTCAGCTTTTACAGGCAAGGACTACCACGTTGCTTCTGGGATTTTATACTTGATAGGAGTTGAAGGCCCTTAATAAAAGTAAAATGTAGCATCTTGTTTCATCATTTGATATCTGTTCATAAACCAGGATTATGTTGTTCTTATTAGGCTCCTACATTCTAATTATTATGATCTTACAATTAATTCCTTAAAAATGCAGCTCCGTTATTCCAGATTCTTATCAATGTCAACAAGGTAAGAACCATGAGTTATCTAAGTAAGTATACTGACACAAAAAAGTGTAAGTGAATCTCCTGAAAATGACATAGCAAGTATTTGTATTTGTCCTAAGCCATTGTTCTTGTATACTTGAAAATAATATAAAATCATTCACTTGTGATAGATGAAATATTAAATAATATTGAGGTGTACAAGAGCATTATTATTTGCATCTTGGTCTTTGGTTTACCAGCAGTTAATTGTGATGAGGTAGCGTCACTTAAAACTTGATATGCAATTGAATATTTGAATACAAGAGTGCTGGAAACATCTTTGTCAGCAGCTGTTTCCTGACTCTTACGCACACCTTCTATATGAAGGATGGCAATGAGAATATTAACATCCCACAGAAAATAAACTGTACTGTGAATTTAGCTATACCAAAATGCAACAATCTTCAAGGGGTTCAAAGAAAGCCCCTGAAGTCTTGGAATCCTTCTGGAAGCCAATCCTGTCAAACAAAGCCCATGAAAACCCATGCTTGGCAACTGTACGCAGAGTGGGTAATAATCAAAACCAAACAGATCATAAATAGAACCAATAGGCACCTTATTTGTTTTAAAAGAACTATGTGAGATGGGAATTACAAGAGAGACACAACAAAGCCACATCAAACAACTTAAGTTGCTATTTCAGTACTGCAAATAAAGAAAAGCCTCTTATTCCAGTGCAAGGAGACATCCAAAGCACAGAACAGTTTAATAAGCTAAAGTTTTTTAAGATCACAGGCTTGATTAGAGTTTTAAGACCAGAGCTTTAAGAATTGTACACTTTGCTGTGAGTGATTACTGTTGCCTTCCAAGCTGACAAATATAAAAGCAATACATAAATTCTTTGTCATCATCAGGAAAATATTTATGTCTGCTGATTCTGAATGCTGAACTGAGAAATGTCACTATTTCTCTCATGAAATTTGCCATTCTATCTGTTTGGTTGCAATTCGTATATAAAGAGAAAGTATTTATAGAAGCATTGAGCATCTGTGCTCATCAGCCTCTCTGTATATTGAACTGTACATTTTAAAATCTGAAATTCTTTTGAGATTATTTAAACCTAAGAACATCCCACAGTTCTACTTAATCTTTCTCAAACTACTCCTTAGGAACTGCAATTGAATAGCCCTGTGAGAATCATTATAGAAAAAAAAATGTATCATCTATTACCCATGAATTGAAATGGATAATCTCCCAATGCTGATCAATTTGAAGGATTAAGTCTTATATGTACTACGAGAAAATCAAAAGTTTAAGATAGGAAAACACATAAGAGAGTTTAAGAGCAGTTTATTTCATAGAATCATAGAATCATAGAATCATTGAGGTTGGAAAAGACCTCTAAGATCATTGAGTCCAACCGTCGACCCAACACCACCACCCACTAAACCATGTCCCTAAGTGCCTCATCTACTCGTCTTTTAAATACCTCCAGGGATGGGGACTCAACCAAGAGTTTCAAGACACACTTGGCAATCTGTTATGGATCCAACTGCTTAAAAGCATTTCTTTTGAGCTGTTGGCATTAAAATAAAATTAAACTGGAAAAAAAAAAAATTAATGATGGTAAGGTATGACCAGGATAATAAAACAGGCATACAGAAGTATGAAGTGACACACATATTAAAAATACAAATTAAACCAAACCCCCTTACATTTGAAACAGAAGTTGTTATTTGTTCAGAGCTAGCATCGTGGCCCCCCCAGCCAACTCCCCCCAGCTTTTATACTGAGCATGACGTCACATGGTATGGAATATCCCTTTGGCCAGTTTGGGTCAGCTGTCCTGGCTGTGCCCCCTCCCAGCTTCTTGTGACCTCCTCGCTGGCAGACTATGGGAAGCTGAAAAGTCTTTGACTTTTTATAAACACTGCTTAGCAACAACTAAAACATCAGTGTGTTATCAACATTATTCTCATGCTAAATCCAAAACACAGCACTGTACCAGCTACTAGGAAGAAAATTAACTCTATCCCAGCCGAAACCAGGACACCTCTCAATTTCATTGTTTAAACATATAGCTTTCTGAACTTCTCTCTGAATTTGGTAAGTTGCAGAGCTCACTGCCTCAAGAGGCAAATTTCTATTGCCCCAATTCAGAAAGCACTTCAAACATTTTTCAGCAAGGGAAAATCTCAGTATATTTGCCTAAAGCTATACATTTGCTTAAATACTACCCTGAATAGGGTTGTATATTTAATTTCTCCACAAACTAGGAGTAACTCTAATTTGAATCCTGTGCTAATAAAAATGTGCCAGCACATGTTCTTCGGTGATCCACAGAACTAACAGCATTTGTTTTTCTATGGCTAGACAAGGGATGTTCTGTGACCTACAAGTGTTGACCATCCGGAACTGGCTTGCTCTGCTGCCAAACACTAGTACTGCCTCAGATCATAGAACACCCTCCCTCTGTGTTACAGAGAATAATGAATAAAATCCCTCTTTTTTTAACTAAACACCATTTTCATGAATCTTGTAAGAACCTAATATTTTTCAGACCTCTACTCCTCCGTCAAGTTTGCAGAAATTAGCTACCGGATTTGAAAGCAACTCAGGAGAATGCAGGGTAATAGATAACCTGAGAGCACAAATAAGCCTTGGGAAACTATGTTAGAAAAGAATCTGATAATAACTAGTTGTAAAATATCATTTTGGTAAACAGCATTAAATTGTTCCTTCTAGGCCTAGAAAAATGAGTCAAAAATCTTGCAGTCTAGAGTATAATAAATTTACAAAACTGATAAAAGACTTACTTTTGCATAGCAAATAAATTAACTGAACGCTAGTAGCTATGGAAACTGAAACGAGGCATAATTTTTCCTCAAAAAATAAGAAATCGAATTTACATTGCCAGCTTAAGTATACCAGTTAAAGGATATCAAAGTATAATGCATGAATGGTTCAGAACCTTATCCACAAGTATTAGATATTGTGGTTTTAATCCTGTGAGATCTGCATTCCTTGCAAACTGCAACTAATTATAAATTGGCCAATACACCAATGCTATTAGGCTGTGTTAACATTTTGAATTTGTTTGCACACCTTAACTTCTTTAATGCAAGTCCAGCTACTTTGAAAGAAGCAAATTTTGTCAACACTACAGTTGTAAGCTGTTTTGTAATAAAGGCCATTCTATGAACATTAATAATACTGACAAGAACAGATGGCAATTTTTGCTTTTAACAATTATTTTTTTTTCTGTTAGTATTAATTACTTAGGCTTAATTTCTGTTGTTATGTCCACTGGGCACTGAGGTAAGATGGTAAAAATCTGCCCAAATACTTTCATCTCATTGACAGCAACAGAATTCTTATTAAAATTGAAACATTACTGTCATTTTAATTAACTCATTAGGGATGCATCCAAATTCATAATTATTAATAGCTATTTTTAATGCTTTTCTAATACTAAAGTGCTTTATAAAGTGAGCAGCATTCTTGCTAATTGTATAGTTAAAACATCATCTGCTGTATTTAAAAAAGAGAAATATCTATACAGTTAATTAAAATATCAGTCAAACGGATCACCAGAAAATTCTCTGCAGCTTTCTAAGTGTGCTGAAAATTCTCTGCTGTTTAAAACCTTAAATCTTTGGATGTAATTCCTGTTCACTGATTGTCTAGGAGTAGTACTTTTTCTATTCTCTCTCTGGCAGAATGGTTATGTCCAAGTTAGGCAGCTAAGTGGTTCTCTTCTGCAGTTGCATTAGCAAAGGAAGAATAAAATTCCTAAACAATGTGGTCTGTAATAGCCAACACTCTTAGTAGGGAGCTGCTTAACCTTTGTCAAAAGATAACACAAAAAGAGTCTTAAACAAACACCCTTCAGGGCTTCACAACAGGGGCATGCCTGCTTTCAGTTAAGCTTCATTGCCACAAGCTGTTTCAGTTCATAGTTTTCAAGCATTCAACCAATGATCTGAAGACACGTTAAGGATATTGTAGACTTCAGAGCTATCTATTCCCAAACCTGACTACTAACATATAGTTTCAGTAGTGTGAAAGAAGACCCTATTTGGATCTTCCTAAAGATAGAGAAAAAGATACGATGCTGATACAATCTCTCCTGAGGTTGAACCAAAAGTGACCCTGGAATCATCAGACAAATGAATTCCACGGGACCAGCCTAAAAGCTGACTCCACCTGCCTTGTAATTGGATTTGTAATAGTCCAGACTGGACTACAGCCCAAACACATATGAAACTCACTGAAATCCCAGCTATCTGGAAAACTCAGGGGAAAAAAAGTGAGTTCAGGGTTTTGTATGAAAGAACTAGACACGAATCCAGTTCTCTTTGATTGTTCCAAGCACCAGTTTCTGTGTATTTTGGAACAAGGTTCTTTGGTTCTGTTACATAGAAGCTTTCCAACTCTGGCGGACCCCTCATTGTGTCAGAGAGGAATTTACAGAGCACAGCTGCAATTCTGTGAATGGTGAATCTCTTCCTTGGAGATGGAGTCCTGACTGCAATGGCTTTCGTGAAAGTTTAATAACTTGATGAAGCACTCATTGGAAAAATGCCAGTTAGTTACCTGCCTAGCTACTTAAATATGGTTGCTGCTTTACAAGGTATACATTTTAGCCATTTGTTCACTCTTTATTTTATTCTTAAATAGTTCACTGATGGATGTTACTTATCTAGTAAATATTTTTAATCTTACCTTTATGAGGGCATAAAATTTTTGCATGAGAGTTTTCTAGTACGCTAATTTTGGTGCTAGTTTATTAACAAACTTGTGTGTGTAAAAATCACTATTCTATTTTTAAGATGTGGTGAAAAGTTAAGATAATTGTAAATAACAGAAGATTAACAATTTACCTAACAGACAACAGGGTTTTAGGTCAAAATTGTTTAAACACCATTGTTTAAATAATATGATAATATTATAGCTCGCAATTTACCGGAATATAGAAAATGTCAACTGCCTTTTAACAAATAAAGCTAAAGCATCCAAACTAAAACTTTATGATCCTTAAAATTATTCCTGTCTTACAAGAAGGGATTTTTTTTTTCTTTTTTAAGCACAGAAATTCATTTTTATTCAGTGAGGATTCACCACAGTTGATACTGTTTATCATAAACGTTTCAGAAACAACTTTAATAACTTGAATAAGCATCTTGGCAATATATCAGCAAGCACTAATTAGGAGCCTCGAAATTTAAAGCAAATCTAAAAAAAACCCCTTGCTGAAAATGTATTATGGTTATTCCCTCCCTATTGCTCATATTGGAACTCAAAAAGATCATCTAGTTCAACAGCTGCAGATGATCAGTCTGAACAGAAAATGAATCTTTTGAAAGTTGGAGCATACACCTGTGCTCAGGAATTACAGATATCAACTAACAGGATACCCAAGACATGAAATGAGTGAGAATAAAATATTAGCTTCAAGTGGAAACTAGTGAATAAATATTGAGGATTAAAGTCAAATGCACTGTCTCACAGTGAAAGTAAGAAGCGCAGAGTAACTTCTATTTCATTACTTGGTACTGAGAATTTGTAAAAGTGATTTCCACAACATTAGTGAAATCAATACTTTTCACTTTCCGGAAATGCTAGCTGCATCGAAAGCCCAGGACCCTATCTACGAGCTTCAAGAACCCAACAGTTATCAGTGCTGTGGTTTTCATCAGTTTCACATACTAGAGTTTCCTTCCTATGCAAAACAGGGCATTAGGGCCAGGAATTATGGATTGGAATGTGCCCAGAAAAAGGAGAATTCCTGAGTTTCACAGAGTTTAGAAAGCCAAGTCCACTGAGTCTTAAAAGCTGGTAAAAATCTCAGGAAATTCACAGATCTATTTACCATCATAGTTTTGAGATCACCTCACTTCTCTCCAATTACATTTGGGCAAAGACCTGAATATATCAGCTTTACTAGCAGCAAAAATGTTTTAGATTGGGATCAGTATTCTAAATATTATCTTTTTCTGCAGGATTTTATGCGTGGAGATTTCCAGACATGTCTTGATATGGATACCTGAGGTTGGGCTTTTCTTCTGACCATTTAAAAATAATATACATCATACTGCACACTTATTATTCTCATAAAGTAGTAGAATATGGTTTTTCACCATTTGCAAGGCTGGATGAACTAGTTCTTCAACAAAACAAACAAGCCAAAACTAAATAGGTTATTTTTTACAGCATTTCTCAATGGAAACTTCTTACGTAAAACAAAATTTGAAATTATTCAAGCAAAAGGACTTCTATCATTGCAAACTATTACAACCTAAACAACTGTTCTGGATCTAGACACATCACATACTTTTTTTTAATACTGTTCTTGATCTTGGAAAAAAATCAGAAAATCCTCTTCCATTTCTCTCTTAATTAGTTTATACAGATGCTAAGTTCAATAAATGACTCTTAGGCTGTATTTTGAGGCAAGATAACAAAGACAGAGTCTTTGCCATGGCTGTGAGACCTTTGCTATGCCTGCTAAATTATTATCAAATGGCTGGCTTCCACCTGGTTAAATTGGTTCTCTTCAAATTGTTGTGTAGAATTCTAAATAAATATAAGAGAGGCTTGAATGGTCTGGTAAAGTAGCTCTGGGAATATCTTTTATAATGCTCTCAACCTTAAGTAGACAATCTAGCATCCTCAAAATTTTGAGCTACTGAGATAACTTCATTCAAGACTCTTCTTTACACACCTGGATTCAGGAGGTTTAAGAGGCAGTACAGTGTGCTATTCTATCAAGAAATTTTCTTGTACAGTGCAATTCTTCACCGGAAAGATTTAGTGTGATAATACAAATCAGCTTTAATATGATTCTCAAAATATAGCTAGGGTACAAAGCTAATTATTCTCACCCTATTAATGCTTTGACTAATTTGAGTCAATCTGATTTTACACTCTTTCTTATGGCTCCATGTAATCTTCACAGTGTTCTCTGACATTGTTTGAATGGCTATAGATGGCAAAGTAGACTAAGTGGAAAATCATCTAACCTCTATTTCATATCTATTTCACATCAGTCACTAAATGTTAAAATAAAAGGGTGATAGCCAGAGCAGCACAGATGATTCAGTAAATGTTATGTAGATACTTATTAATTCATTTGTTCAAATTGCGAGATCTTCTCTCTTAAAAAAGTAAAAATGAGTATGTACAAATAAAACTGTAAAATCACAGTCTCCCGATTTAAAAACTGAGGAAATATTGTATTGAAGTCAGTTATTGTACCTTTTTTCAGAAATTGAAAGAATTTTAATGTTTTCCAGTTAACAGATACAATCTCCATATTGGCAGCCATTTGCTTTCAGCTTACACTGGAGCTGAAACGAAAAAATGGCCTAAAACACTGAAGGAAATTTATTGATAACTTAAATGCTAAATTCACTAAGCAGCGACATATTTAAGGGAAAGTACAAAGGCAGCGTGGGAGTCTATACTAAATCTAGTATAGACTAGATATTTAGAAGTGATTGGTCTGAGTACGTCAGCCAGAAGCAACAAGACCATTACAAACACCTTGTAGTTCATTGGAGTTGGGAATTAAATGCCTATTATTTTATGAGACAAGGTTTGCATAAATAGCTTAAAATGCAATGAGAAAGTTGGCACTGAGATTTTATTTCAAAAGTGCAATTCCTGAAACATGCCATATTGATTAACAGAATATTACACGCTTTGCAGAGGATACAGAAATGGGCATAGGTCTACTGGTCAGAAGTGGTGAGCAATTGCCTTTGCAACACTTTTTCTTTTTTTATTTTTTTCCCTTCACTTATTAAACTGTATTTATCTTGACCCACAAGTTTTTCTCACTTTTGCCCTTCCGATTCTCTCTCCCAAACTGCTGGAGTGAGTGAGCAGCTGGTGGGTGCTTAGTTGCAGGCCAGGGTCAACGCATCACAACTTCACAATAGTAAAGCTTCACCTTTCAGCTTAAATTGCTCATTAACAGAAAAAACGTTAGGAAATTAATATATTATTTGAATAAACAACAGCAAAAAAACCCAGAGATCAGTTGGTTTTGTTGTTTTGAGTGCTTCTTTCTGAAAGGACATTTTCAGAATGACTGACTCGTGCTGTCATTGGAGTGCCCATATATACTCTTCCTCACCCAGCGAGTTATGAAAGAATATTGCCACTGCCATAATCAGCAGCATGAGCTTCCCCAATCATAAGGTTTGGCTTGAGGGATGCTATGCAGGTAGATAATGCGAGCAATGATGGTCTCAACATCTCATTCATAATCGATAACAAGAGTAGTCTATTATTCTAAGAGCCACATTTGTAGTCATAATCTCATTGCTGTTAAACTGCTGGTTTTCACCCTGTGCAGTTATTCTCTGCATAAGTCTTAAATCACCTCACGAAACTGATGAAAACTACCCCAAAAGCAATTACATAGGAAAATATCTATGGATACTCTAGAGTGTAAATTTTTCTGTGTATCTTCAAATATCATAAAAAGTACACAAAAATTGGCAATACTGCACCTGAGGCTGTCTAGCATTAAGCAGATGATCCAGAATTACAGCTTCTACCATATGAACGTTCTTTGTCTCCTGATAATACGGATGCACTCCCATTCTCATCGTGTTGATCTCATTGAATTAGTGGAATCAGGTGGTGACTGATAAAGAATGTTCAAAAAGAATAAGGCTGACAAGACGTATTAGTTCTATTAACTGCATGAAAAATGAAGTTTGTATTTTTCTCCAGGGATGAGATTTTCTAAAACGCTTAAATCTAGCAGCTAGTTTTTGCAAACGCAGAGCATTTGAAATGTAATCTATGGGAAATGTAGCCTCTAATTTCAGGGATGGGACCGGTAGCTTTAGTTTCCACAGTGCCAGTTGCTCTCTGGCTGTCTGCATTATTGCTCCCTTCCTTTACAGCCCTAGTGCAGATGACTGGAGAAAGACACTGCTAGGGAAGCATTGCCCATAGAAACACAGCAACACATACAATCCCTAAGGATCACCCGTCCGAGTTCCCCCAGCTTCACTGTGTTATACTAGCTAACTGGAGTATTAAAAGATTAGAGAAGAAACTGACACAAAGCACGGATAGATGACAAGATTTATGATGCTTATAGAGAAGGTAGTGAGGTAAGAGATGAAGATGTATGACTGAAGCTAGCTGCTCTTATTACATGTGTGTATGTATAGTGTCAGAATAAACTAATGACACAGCAACAGATGCATTAAGTGCAACCAATTTCTTCTATAACTTCTGTAGTTCCTCTATGTTCTTATTGTCTTATTTGGAAATAGCTACATAGATACAAGGTGTGAAAAATATGTATGTAATCTCAGCACCTTAGGTTTTAATCTGATTTTTAAAGGTTTTATTATTTATTATGAAAAATCTCATTATTTGTTAGGGGTTCACATAGCACATTGACTGTAATGTTACAGTTCCACACAGCAGAATGACCTTCCCCTAACATCATTTTTTGTGAAGTTTATGTGAAATATGTAAAATTTACACCTGTGTGGCAGCAGATAATGGTGACCTGATATATTTCTGAATGACAGAAATATTATTAGAAATATTAATGTAAAGTTAGCCTAATGTTAAGTCTTGAACTTAAATCTTCAGTACTGCAGCTGTATGATTCTAACCTAAATTAAAAATTGGCACTTGTAAAAAAGCTGTTGAAACAGGAAAAGATATTATGTGGTGCATGAAATATGGAAAAAAGATCCAGCAGAAGTGTTGAAATAAACTATAAAGACTAAAGTTTGCGCCAGGGCAGGTTTAGATTGGACGTGAGGAAAAATTTCTTTACTGAAAGAGTGGTTAAACATTGGAACAGGCTGCCCAGGGAAGTGGTTGAGTCCCCATCCCTGGAAGTATTTAAAAGACGTGTAGATGAGACGCTTAGGGACATGGTTTAGTGGGCATGGTGGTGTTGGGCCGACAGTTGGACTCGATGATCTTAGAGGTCTTTTCCAACCTTAATGATTCTATGATTCTAAAGTTCTGGCACTGAGAAAGTTGGCTAGAAAAAATGCCTAAATATTTTATTTCAAAGCTATACATTGAAAAACAAGGGGTTTCTTAATAAAGGGCAGGTATGGGGGCACTTTCATTTTTTTAGTTACTACCATCCTACAGAAGACTGGAGTAAGTGCTGTAATGTAATTTCATTCATCATTTTCTGATACAGCATGTCCTTAGCAGTTTAAGATAAACAGATCAATTTAAGATAATATATGATATACTAAAGTAAACATGGTATTCCTTGTGATTTATTACATGTTCCTGTAGGGTTGTTTTCTGTCCTTTGTATATATAATTGCAACACTGTCTTCCTGTAAGGTAATGAATTCAGAATGCTGTACTTTCTCATGGGTAGTATTCTGAGTTGATAATTATGATAATAAAAGGAAAAATTTTGCCCAGGAAAATAAATTACAGAACAGCCACATATATTTAAGACATGATGATATAACTCTGGTTGTTATAATTATGTTAAAAAGGTTCACAGTTTTTTCCTTACTAATATGGGTATTAGCTATTTAAAAAATTGATAATCTGTATTTAAAAATTAACTTCAGTGTGTCTGGCCTGACATCACCATTTGAATATCAAAATCAATATGAGTGACAGAGTTTTGAGGTGCTTTCTTAATTTTTTATGAATTTTACCACTCAGCTGTACAGAGTGGACTACTGGACAAAATACATCATTGGCATTTACATGTTCTACAAATCCTTGTCCATACACATTATATACATATACATTGTATCAGCAACACAGCACAAACTTTCCCTTTCCTGAATTCCATTATTCAAAATCCTTTTATGTAAACAATTTTTAAAAATGATAAATCCAATGGGAACCGAACCACGATACCGCCCCTACTAACTTTCAGTTTTGTATGACTAAATATTATTTCTCTAGTAAGATATTTAGAAAATCAGGAGTATACAACAGATTCAGGACTGAACTAACTTACAAGAAGAGCTATCCTGAACTGGACTGAAGGATTACTGAAGTACTTCTACGCTCATTACAGGTATGTTATGGAACTACTTTTTATAGTACAATCTGCTTTCGCATAGCTTACTACAGCAACATGATTTTCAGAATACCACAAAACTAAGGTCTTAGAAGCTGTTAGTGCAAAAAGAAATAAAGCATTATATATGTTACATACAGGTAGCATGCCAAAAGCAAGGAAAAGTAAAAAGCTCATAAATATCACAAAAAGAACCAATGACTTCTTTTTCTGCAGTATAGGAGAAAGAAAAAACATTTTGTAAATGTCACATTGCATTACTTTTTGTACTACATCAGCCTCTCTGTTATATTTTCAGTTTTGTTTTGAATTAATGCTGCCCCATATACATTTCCGTGTTTGTTTAATAATACATGAAATCATAGAATCATAGAATAGTTTGGGTTGGAAGGGACCTCTAAAGGTCATCTAGTCCAACCCCCCTGCCATGGGCAGGGACATCTTCAACTAAATCAGGTTGCTCAGAGCCCCGTCCAACCTGACGGTTGGACAAAAAATAAGTTTTTAACAAAAAGTAAGTTTACATTCTTTTTATATTTTTAATCAAAACACTGCTGTACTCATTGTGATAGATATAAACATAACAGTTTCTTCTCTGGTAAAGATTTATTAAAATATTACATTTGTGGAATCACATTTTGGGATTTTCTACTTAGTTTTCTATTGACGGCGGACAATCCCTAGCACATGAAAACTGCAAAGAAAATCAAATTCCTACAAGGAAGATAGTACATTTTGATAATAAAAATGTTTTCCTTTCACCAATAATAGTGACGCACTACATAATCTAATGAGATTCATTCACTATAGATATGAAGAAAGAAATCCACAGTATTCTGACAAATTAGACTATGCCCACTGTTGGGCATTTCAGTTTTTAGTATTGTCCTAGGAAACCAATGCCTAAGTCCCCCAAATATTGAAGTTGAATTTTAAAACTTTTCATAGAATCATAGAAACATTAAGGTTGGAAAAGACCTTTAAGATCATCGAGTCCAACCGTCAACCCAACAC
>NW_008794543.1:7829207-7839679 GCF_000699145.1 Aptenodytes forsteri | reverse complement strand
ACGAGAACAAGGGCTAGCGATTGAGAGACTTCTGCCAGCCGCTTGTAGAACGCTTCATCTGCCTCTTCATCCTGGTTGGGTGGTCTATAACAGACTCCCAGCAGGATATCTGCCTCGTTGGCCTTCCCCCTCATCCTTACCCATAAACACTCAACCGTACCATCATCACAATCGTTGAGCTCTATACAATCAAAACACTCCCTAACATACAGGGCCACCCCACCGCCTCTCCTTCCTCGCCTGTCCCTTCTGAAGAGTTTATAGCCATCCATTGCAGCACTCCAATCATGAGAGTCACCCCACCATGTTTCTGTGATGGTGACTAAGTCATATCTATCCCACTGCACAATGGCTTCCAGCTCCTCCTGTTTTGTATAGTTCCATTTGTATATTTCAGGAGTTTAATTTAATTTGATTCGGCTCGATGGAAATTTAAATATCTAGATAGTGTATATTTTATGATTTGCATGATATTTTGGACTGGTCATGACAAACCAACCTTTATGATGGGTACTTTGCCACTGACTTCACCAAAGCTAATCAAAGATTAAAACTATTTTTTGGAAGAAATATTTTAGACCAGTCTTTCATACTAGTATGGTATTACTGAAATCAGTGGCATTACACTGACGATAAAATGCATTTTGTAGCTTCTCATGTGCACAAAATTTTGCCCAGTCATAGAAAGTAATCAAATGTACAACTCAGTCTTTTTATCTTTTGGCTACAATTACACATTAAAAACTGCAGCAAGTAACAGTAACATGACATTTTTCTTCCTCTTTCTAGTTCTAGTTTAGGCAATGACGATGTTTATTAGCAATTTCTTCTAATGACCGTGGAGGAGGTGGGAAAAAGGGATGTAGTGTAAAGGAAATGCCACATAGAATGTGTTTTAGATATGTCCATGCTTCTTATTCAATTAAATCTGAAATATCTATGTCCTTGACACAGGTATCTGTTATCAAGTCTGTTACCAGAATGATTAGAATCAGTGCTGCCCCCAAAGCATTTGCTGTTTCAAGAAACATGAATTAAAACAAAATAATTGAAAAATAAAGCTTAGAAATTATTTTGACTGTGGTGAATTTAATGGAAACAATCGTGAATTATGAGCAAAAAGAACCTCATGTTTTACTACTATTTGCTTTAAATTAGCTTAAATGGTCTTACATGTGTGAGGTTTTTTTAAATAAACTAAAAAAATTCCTTGCATGGTTATTTCAAGTATTTAAGTAAAACAAAACCACTAATTTGAGAATATGCTCTTGCAACTGTACACCTCTCATAACAGTCATTCCTGTACAGTTTTCCTTCCATTCAAGGACCTGTGCTGTGTTCTATGCACTTCCTGCTCAATAGCCATCACCATGTAACTCTGTGAAAAGGACTCATTTCTACTGCAGATATTATGGTTGGTTACTACAGTAAAAAGGCATACCAGTAACTTAAAAATATTTAAGAGTACCCGTAAGACAGCTCAGAATATCTCAATTATTATCTTGCTAACCCTTAAACACTTGCTATATAATAAAAGGAAATTTTTATTTAGTTTAACATTTTTTATTTCAAGACAGCTTTGCTTTTTCCAGTAGGTATGCTAAATTTTAATACAAAAGACATCAGATTAAAGCATCAAGTACTGCTGGTAGAGGAAAATTTGTCCACAGCAGCCTGATAAGGTCAGAATGATATCGCTCCTCTTATTTATGACTATCAGTCTGTAGCCTGCAGACATTTCCTAATAAAACTCCAAGATACCAGTAAAAATTTTCAAGCTGTCAAAAAGTGCAAGTGAAACAGAAATAAAATATAAATGTGGTTCATGTACACTGTGAATGATGCACGAGCACTGCCATAGAAAAGCTAGCAAATATTACTTTAAGAAAAGACAAAGCCTGGGTAATAACAGTTCTGTATACTAGCCAAGCATTTTCTTTTATGTTTCTGAACATTAAAAATCCTTTTTTAAAAGATACTTTGTCCACAAGGATGCCAAACATAAATTTTTCATGGCTCAAAATTTCAGCTGAGAAGCAATTCAAATTGTTAGAATGTGTTTCTTTGCTTTGCTTATCAATTGTCCATGAAATGTTTGATATCCCCAAATGTGTTCTCTACTCAAAATGATTTGGCAAACAATTCATTTAAATCCATTTCGCCTGTGTACTACTTAGAAACTCTTGGTTGCAACTATCAATTTGAGTATTTACCATTCAAAAATTGCTGTTTCCACATTTATATCATTCCACAATTTGTTGCTGTAATCTAAACAGAGGATTCACAAGTTGATGAAGGGCAAAAATCAAATGAAGTGCCTTACAGCATTGTCAGCTTGAAATCAATTCAAGTTCCACCTAGGTAACCTTTGCAAAAGCAAGCCTCTTTTCCAAAATGGACAGTGCTGAAAACTAATATGTCCCAGTCATGGAATATTTTTGGGTTTTAGCCCAGTATGTTTTTTTCTATGTCGAATAGACGTGCTGACCAAGGATGCAAATATTGCAAAAATCCACACTTTAATACAAATTTGACAAAGGAAAAAACAACTTTTCTACACAAGATTGGCCCAAGAAAGTCCAATCAAATCTGAAGTGCAGGTTGGATTAAAGGAAATTGCTTTAAGATTGCATTTAATAATTTTATTGCTTCTAGTTTTTACTTTTTGCTCTTAAAACATTCATTTCAAATGCACCATAATTGAAATTATTTAGTGGTTTACAAAACAACCACATTAATGATAAAATGTAAAGTGTTTTTCTAGTTTAAACTAATGATCACCTCTTCTTTGCAGGCAAAAAAAAATCTTTATGCAGTGTTTCCCAACAATTTTTTCTGATACTGAAATAAGCCTTCTGTCAATATTAAATTACTCATTTTCATAGTAAGAAATACTGAAAGCAGTAATTTATCTTGCCAAAAACATATCTAAAAACAGATTTAAGATGTTCAGTTAATTCCTGTTAAAATATTTAGACCTTTCGCTGAGCTCCCACAAGCCAGAGGTGAAAACATTATTTAGTTTGAAACCACCCTACTTCATATGAAACAGGTATCATGAACTACCAGGCCGAGAGCAAACAGGGACATGTTTTGACTTGTGCTCTCAGCCTTTAACAGAATTCAAAAACTAATTACATAACAGACTGCTTTTATAAAGGGAAATGACACCTTTTAATTATAGCTTTTAATTTTTCAGCATTTGCTATAATAATAACAGCAAATCTTTTGGCTACAATTAACTTGCATCTTTCTCTATTATAAAAAAACGGTATTAGAACAAAGCTTTGAAAATACTGGAACAGTACATGCAGGCATTTTCAAACTAGTAGTGAAAGAAACAAATTCCATTTCAGCTTTGTTCCTAACCTGACATTCATGAATTATTTCCTAGATGAGTTCTTACTAATCATTACTTAATTGCAATAAAAATAGGACCAAGCCTCAGCCGTGTAAACCAGTATAAATCTATTTGCTTCAGTGAAGTCGTACTGATATAAGCATCGTACAGTTGTCAGTATTAGCATTGTTTTTGAGTTAACACCTGCATATTATACTAGTATAGTAAAAAATAGTCAGGACGCAGATAAGGCTTAGAAGAAATAAATAAACACTGGTATGCTTACAAGGAATCACATGTAGCTTGAACCACAGACAAAAAAAATGAGCATCAGAAGCTGCAGAAAGACTAATGGCAATCACAAGGTGTGACAGTTACGTAGGACACAAGCTATTCAGAATGAATCATATTTGCTTATGGTTCTCATAGAATATCAGGGACAGGATGCAAAATTATGAACTATGGTATATTGATGGCAAAGAAACTGCATATTAAAAATGTGTACATCTGGCTGCAAAAAGAATGCTGAGGCTGTGTTCCGAACACTACTAGGGTCATATAGCAATCTGGCTCCTGGGAAAAATTTAGGGGTCCCTAAGGATGCTCAGTTCCAAGTTATGTATTGCTCTCTTCTGCAGAGGAGAACTGAGTACTCAAATGAGATTTATGACAGGGTACTTTCTGGCTGCAATTTCTGCTCTCCATAAAGAAAGAGGCAAGACCACTTAGATAAAGTAGCTCTCAACAAGGGAAAAAGTTAAAAAAAGTGTACATATACAATTTTAACATACATTTTTACACATGTACCCATCTCTAATATATTTGCATATATATGTAGATATTTGTATATGTGTGTATATATATGTTTCTATACTTAGGAAATAATCAGTGGACTATTCCTGTCAAAGGCAGGGTTAAGGAATGTGATTCCTGAAATATTGGCCTAAGGGTGACAACATAAGTCACTTCTCAGTGTGATTTTGAAATGGGTGAAGGTACAGGTTTGGAAAAATACTGGGGATTACAACTAGCACAATATTTTTTAAACCAATATTAGAAGGGAAAGTTTGCCCAGCAGTCGGAAACTGTAATGGTGGTATCTAAAAATGAGCTAGTTCTGTGATGTGGGGCAGTGGAGAAGGAAGGGAAAACAGGAACTATATGAGTTCTGAACTGAAATATTTGAAAATACAAGTCATTCTTCTGTCCTTATTTTCAACTGGTTTCAGGGCTGATATCAGTGAGCCAAAGTTTTCAGTAAATTCCTCTACCACCTTTTGAGGAAAAGAACTAAATAGCCCTGTCTAAACCTTCTTCACTAAAGCTGTGCTAGGTTAAACAGTTTGGGACCTCTATTTTTGCAGTGCAGGCATACCCCTAGTTGTTTGGGAGCAACAAACAGATGGTTTGAAAGAGAGATTTATTAAGTGTCTAAGATCTAAATTAATTTTAGGTTGAGATTAGAGTCTTACAAGGTAATTTGGGATTGTCCTTTGGCAGGTGTTCATTGCTAGTACTTTTCCCACAGAAACTGGTTCCTTAATAACCCAGAGTTACAAATGGAGTAAAGAGAAGGCTCTGAAGAAAGCTGGGAATAATTTGTCGGTTTTCTGCCAGTTGATAGTGAAGAAGACTCCCTTTGCTAATATCCGCTTAAGCTTTACATGAAAGGGGAATGTTTACAAGTTATGTCGCAATTTTTTGTTTTATACATTTTCCACAAACAAGATGTAGGACTCTGGAGCCCTATCAATAGGCTGGGGCAGGATGGGAGGCCAGGTACAAGCTCACCCTAAAATTGCAATGATTGGAGAAAGAATGAGTGACTTGCACTGTTTTAATAACCCAATACAATTCCAAAATGAATTAAAGTTTCCAGATAGTTAAATCCACATGATCCTCCTTTGTTTTAATTTCATTGTATGATAAAGAAATGCCTTGCCACAGAGCAACATCAGTTTCACAGAAAGCATTACAAAAAGGGTCCAGTTTGCCAGTTTTATGTCCTGGGCTGTGAGAAATAAAAGCAGATTGCAATTTTTTCCCAAAGCTGTTAATTACTAGAAGTTTCTCCTCTCAGCAAACCAGAAGCTTTAAAAAGGAAGATTGCTGAAAAATACACTTATGGGATTACAGTTCTGTGTAAAACATACATACACATACTTTTTTAGACATATTTTAGTGTAGGTAATTAATTAGTTAGTATAACTAAACCCATCAGCTTCTTTCTCTCATATGGGTATGGCTATAGTTAGGACAGTTTAAAATTAATACAGCTGGAAAAAGAATAGGTGGCAGGGGTTTGGGAATTCAGTCTTCTAATCAGACTGATATACTGTATCATGAAAAAGCAAGCAAACAAAAAATAACTCCCCAACTTTCATCACTTTGGTATTTACTTCTTTAGAAGAGACAAAAGGTTTTCTTGCTGTACAGACCTCAACTTCTACACTTAACTGAGATCTCCAAAGGGAATAAACACTTTTCTAGTATTTTCAGCATCTCAGACTTAGTTTAAAATCAAAATTGATGCAACATGACAAAAATAATTACACAGGGAGAAAAGGCAAATGGTTGGGTTAAAGTAAATTCAAAAGCTGATCTCTTGTTGCATTATTGATTTCAGTCAGAAAGAATAAGTGGTAGGACGAAGAAACAAAGTCTAAGCTTAACATATCACAAGCACTGTCCAGTTTCTCCTTTTATTCACCACTGGCATGTTCATAGGTTTTGGGTTACAATAAGATTCTGTTACCAATTAACATATGTGTTATACATAGTTTTATTGATAACAGGGGATGTCAAAGACATCCCTTCTGCTATATACATTGGAGCTGAGGAATCCTTAGCAGTGAACACATCAGAAACTACATAAAGTATAAGAACTTTCCCCTCTTCTCAGGTCTTCTATTCATAACTTGGATTAGGGAGCAAGAAAGTTAGTCAGCTGACCCTTCTGAGGCGCTAAGATCACTTGGGGCTTCTCAAAATAGTGAAGCTTTACTAGTGAACTGAATTTGAGCAGACAAGGCAACAATTTCTTGAATTGGTTTGGTAATATGGTGAGAATCCTGTAACAAACTTTGCTATCATCTCCAAAGTATATGAATGAGTAAGCACGCCATTTTTACCGAAGATGTGACTTATTAAATTGATCCCATGTCTCCGGGGGAGAGAGGAGAAATCCTTGTCTCTTATGCACAGTTCAAAGGAATAATACTTTAAAAGGACAGACCTGCTACTGATTCGAAGTGCTGCAGAGAATTTTCAAGCAATGAAGTGATGGAGCTAATTTCCAAGGCAATTCAAAAATTCTTGGGTGAATGATAAAAGATTGGCAAATACCTTTGCATAAAACCATGAGACTTTTGGCTTTCTATCATGCATAAAAACCTAAACATGTTTGTCATTTAGGTTTCTGCAATACTTTTTTCATCTTCATTTTAATTTCATTTGGCAATTTCACTGCTGTCACTTTTATTAACATTAGCTGTTGCTCTTCCTTGAAAGTATTCATTTCTATTCATCTTGCAATGTCACCTGAAAAGCTGTGTTACTATTCTGGAGAGGGCAGGACTCATGTTTATTCTTCAGCTTCAGCTTTATACTCTAAATGGACTAACATGAAACCACTGACCTTAAAAGCATGTGTTTCATGCACTCGTAATTGTTGTTCACTGTGATGTATGTCATAACCTTCTCTCTAAGGACACTGAAGGGCACAAGGTGAAGTGCTGCAAATATATTTACAAGTGTTTTATAAATTCCATAATAGAAACAGTAAATGATACTTTCAAAAGGAGTAGACTACTGTTACGTATGGGGTATGACGTCTTTTAAAAATGTTATCCATTCTTTTTGATTAATTCGAGTAAGCTTAATTGATTACATGAAAATAAAAATAAAACTACTTTCAGATAAATATATGCATTTGGTAAACACAACTGTTGTTTACATCTTTTGTGTTTAGTTCTGTGGAAACACTGCTGTTTAATACAAGTATTTAGTACTGATTTAGCAAGGCTTAAGCATTATCTTTGTACTTTGTAGATACAGAGATATCAACAACAGTAAAATATAGGGATATGATATCATTTTAATGTCCCAGCTAAACTAAATGTGAGCAATATGTGGGTCAGTCATGAATAAAATTTAATTGCTATGCTATTGGGAATGTTAGCTACTAAAGTTAGCAATAAAATTTATTAAAAAAAAGATATGTTAAAATATACTTTTACCCCATAAGTAAGTTTTGCAGCAAAGCAGTTTCTCTCCCCAGTTTAAATTGTGATGTTTCTTTAAATACTATATATTTTAAAATGATAGTAATTCTGCAGTGCTTTGATACAACATGAATTATTGCATAAACGATTTGTTTTTGACAGCATGCAAAATGCACAATCCTATATATTCCTATTTTTATTTGTTTTAGTGGCCATGATTTTTACATTATCTAGATAGAGGTCTGACTTTACAGGATCAGACATGGAGTACGTTTTCAAAGCATTTATCAAAAAACGTGTATGAAACTATCTCAAGAAATGAGTCACACTTCCTTGTGAAGTGGACTGTGGGTTAATACTACTTCCAAATACTTACTGCCAAGACTACAGGACAAGCTGGCTGGCAGAACAGTATTAGCATAAAGTCAATGCAATAAAGTTACATGTTTAGCATCCTGTAGAAAATCCTTGATACGTAACTTTTCAGGTGAAAGCTGTTAGATAAGGTTAGTATTTTAAGAAGGAAAGTATTTTAAAAGGAAGACTGGAGAAACTGGATAAATTTAGGTGGTTGAGAAGACTGAGAGGAAAGAGAGTGTTGGTGTGGTGAAGGTTAGAGGGGCAACAGAAGACCATAGAGGGTGGTTGAGACAAAATTTTCTCCTCCCAGTTTGCTCCCACTTTGACTCTTCAATTATCCTTACTTCAGCTCTATTCCAGATACAGGTGAAAGGGTAGTGAATAGACAATCAATTGCATATGTCACACTTCAAAGCTGGAGAACCATTGAGACTCAAGAGAAATCTCATAAAATCTTCCCAGTATAGCAGGTTTATTGGATTTCTTACAGAGGATAGAAAACCTATTTGCTCCAAAAGTCCTTCCAAAGAACATGATTTAGAAGAGGAATATCAAACAATGGCAAGTACACTGGTAGCTCAGAGGAAAATATTTTGCTTCTTTCCACCACCTAAGATGAGGGCAGCTAATGGCGGAATCTAACATGGCTGAAGGAAGATTACTCTTCTAAATGCTTAGAAAAAGGGAAAACAGTAGAGAGTGAGAACTGTATTCTAAAAGTTTGGGTACACTTCATGTTCAGTTTTTTTAATTATTGCTGTGATTCATATTATCTAAAGTTAATTGAAGTGGTAGGGGTTTTTAGATAATGTGCCTAGCTTTATAAAACATAGGGAGAAATCACAATAGTAAAAATCTAAAAAAAAAGTAAATGTTTTTTGGGGGAGACAAGCTGTTCATTTTCATAAAAGTTTCAATGCTATTAAAATCACAAGAAACAGTCATTGAGATTGTATAGTATAGGATTGTAGGTTATATTAGGAGGAAAGGAATGTGGTTTCTGACCTTAGGTCTCTGTCCTTAAGCAGGTGAAAGGAGCTGCATCCTCAAAAGAAAAGTATGTGATGGTAACGTGTTTATTTATAGCAGTTAATGAGTTCTAAGGTCATGATCCTGATTTACGTTCTGTGAGTGACAGGATAATAGAAACTCTTGTTGCAGTAAATGTATACCTAAACATTGTGCATGTACACTATTACATTCTTCTTCAGCCAAAATTAATTATTTAGTCTTACTTAAAATTTATTTAATATTAAAGCAATTTATCATTTCTCAACAAAAAATGCAAATGAAAAGATACTTTGATACATTTTATCTACATATCTCAAAATACTTTACAAGTGCCTTATTTGGCTTCACGGCACTTCTAAGAGGTAGGCAGATATTCTAGCTGTAATGTTAGTCTGCAGTAAGTTGTGACATATGGAAACTATGACTTGTTCTTGGCATGCTGTTCACCAAGGAAAAGCCAGGAATAAGATTCAAAGCTTCAGATTTCTTATCTTCCAATATTAAACTGTAATCTCTTCTTTTCTGTTATCCCTACGCATAAACCTGATGTTTACATGTCTCTTACAACTGGTATGAAAGCAAGAGAAAAAGAACAAGAGAAGGAAAGAAAGATAGATAAACAAGCCTACATAGGTTATTTTAACTATTTCATATTTCTTCTCACTTTTATGACTCTGTAGTCCAAAGAGATATTCCAGAGTTACATTTTATATTCTGAGGGCAATAAGAACTATAATAGAACAGCAGTTTTTGGTGGCATGATGGCTAACTAGAGATAACTGTAAGAACTATTATAATATCTCTGATTAGTGATTAGTTACAGTAAAATGTATGACTGATACATGCAGTAACAGTAGCATGGAATACCAGTGCTTTTAATTAAAGAAGCATATTTAATGAGACAAAATCTGCATTATTTTTAAGAAACAGAGCTTGGGAAGAAGACACTTACAGTCCAGCAGAAGGGCACCTTCTATTTCAGACTGGGGGGAATTTTCCTGCAATCCCTTTCCCTACCATGGAGCACAGCTGTCATGGAGATTTTCATAACAATCTGTCAGCAGAAAGCCCAGGGTGATCACAGCTCCCAGGACAGCCATGCTGCCATGAAAAGAAAGAATGGCAGTAAGATGTAGAAATTCTCCATGCATTAGGGGAAGTTTCAGTATTCCATGAAGTGTAAGCGTTCCCTCAGGATCTTAGTTTCAGATGTGCTCCCATGCCACTTCCCAGACAGTTTTAGTACTAATCTCTGACCTTTGGGAAACAAATGCCCATTTATCCTGACATTGTTTTAACACAAGCCAAATGACAGCAAAATGCAAATTCAGGTGTTCGTTTACAACATGCAAAATGGGTAACAGCAAATATTTACATAGAGTGATGAAAGAAGATCACACTTTACAACACTTATTTTAGGATCAGGTATCTCTTCCTCCAGTAGTTGGCCAACCTGCTGAATTCATAGAATCACAGAATAGTTTCAGTTGGAAGGGACCTCTAAAGGTCATCTAGTCCAACCCCCCTGCCCTGGGCAG